>NC_079490.1:188146651-188448519 GCF_020520425.1 Spinacia oleracea
CGATGTTGAAATTCGATGATGGCAACACGGTTTATGAGTTTGATAAATCGGGTTTTGTCTACTTTATAAGTGGGAAACCAAAACACTGTCAAGCAGGTCAGAAGATGATCATCCGTGTGATGGTACAATATGCTGCTCATCACCCCACCGCCAGTTCCCCTGCACCCTCATCTCAGGGACCAACTGATGCCGGATATGGGTTCATTACCGACTCGTCGGGACCCACCTCTACCAACTCCAGTGACATGCTGTCTGTCACATCTTATTGCCTGACGCTGTTCATGGGTGTTGTCATCGTGCTCTATCTGTTCATGGATTAAAAGCTTCTTAGAATTGAAGCTAGGGTTGTTTTTTATTTTTTAAATTGCTTTAGACCTTTAGGGTAGAGTTGATTATGTTGTTCTCCTCTGCTGTTTGAGGAACATTTGTTTTGAAATTATGATTTTAATGCTAGTTAAATTTTTATTACTGCCTGTCAGAATTCATTCTCTGCAATGTATTTCATGGATAAACTTCAGATACCAATTTACATGAATAAGTTGTAGAATTTCGACATACTGATAACTAAAAGTTGCGAATAAAGAAAATAGGAACTGATCATAAATTTCTTCTATATTATATCAGAGATCTCCTACAAGCTGTTGCTATGAAATAATACAGGGTATTAATTTGAGAAATCTAATGAATGTGCTAAGATTCCAATTGTTGAACTAAATAGGCTATGAATTACACAAGTTAGTTACTTTGTTGGATTCATAATCAGGAGTGTACAATATCTTGTCAAAAACACTCTGATTTGACTTGGTTGCTCTGCAACTCCCAGGTGATGGGCTTGGAATTGCAGTTTTATCGGTCAATTCTTCAGGTTCAATTAATTTGGTCTTCCATTTAATTCCAATCGCCTCAGCCTGATCTGCAAACAAGACCTTCGAAATTGGGGAGCTGCAGATATCCTTGTAAATTTCATAACCAGCAGCACAGGTTTTCCCACCTTCCAATAACTTTGATAAAGGATGAAGGACAGAGATAGAATCATCACTTGTTTCTACTTTTTCCTTTAAGGCGAGGAATTTAGCAGCCAAATCTGCATTAGTAAACTGAACAAATACTGCAGTTTCATCCAACTCATAGATGCCAGCAATCGAGTATATACCAAACACATTACTGATGCATTTTCTTATCTCGGATGCCTTGAGCTTTGAGGGAAATCCCCAGATCAAAACAATGTTAGGATGTGAAATGTTGAGAAACCTCCTTTTAACAGAATTCATTACAGGAATTTCTTTCACATCACCACTGCTAACATTGATCACGTCTCCCATATTCCAACTAACATAAAGCAGGTTGGCATACTTTTGAAGATTCTCACTATTTACTACCTTCTCATAAGAGAAATCAATACCCAGATGACTGCACGCTTGTGCAAACACACACCCAGTCATAAATGCATCATACCCAGCTTCATGCTTAGCCCCTGAGTTCCAGTTTGAGGACCTGTAACAAGACTCTTAAATAAGTTCGTTTCATAAATAATAGCAGTAATGCGGAAAGTAAATTTCAGGAAATAAAAAGTATGCACAATTGCAATAAACACTGGTGCAAACAATGTACTTGTGACAAATCGTCTACAAGCAAAGGTCTACTGCCAATTTGATTTGTAAATTACCCTCGAGAGTCAAGACAAGGCTCATAGAAAGATTCTAAAGAAGCAATTTTAAAGAAATCTGAGGTACTAGGCAATTTGGGTGACAAACCTCATGTCATCCACTTGGACCTCTACTTTAACAGATGGTTGTCCAGCAACATCAGAGGATTTTCCAGAGGCTATCTCAGGACATAACAGAGAAAACGCTGAGGCCAACGATGTGCTGGCTTTTTTCATACGTCTTTGGAGGCTCAAATCTGCATTCAACAGTATTTTCGTGTCGACAATTTGTGGAAAAGGCTTGCTGATGTTCAACACAAACTCTTCAATAGTTGATGGGAGAGGACCAATGAATTTATGGTACATGTGAGCCATATCTGCCACAATTACAATCCAAGATATCTTACATGACTTGAAATGACACCAGGAAAGCCTTTAAATGCAAATATTATAGCATTTTGTAGGACAAATGCTCCCACCTCTCGCAATTAAAGTGGTTATCAGTTGTTTCTGGAGGGAGGATTAACAATTTTAATGAGAGATGGGTTGTGGGGGTGTTGGTCCCAAACAGCCAGAGCATGCAGTAATTTCTCCTTTAAGTGACAAGCAAGAAATATATACCTAAGAAACAATTGTGACCTACAATTAGCTTATTTTCAGCAGAGAGGAGGTCAATGACATGCCGAACTCCTGCAGCTGCTTTTATTTTTCGTCTTGCTTGCTGGTAAGACTCGTTCTTTATCATCTCCTGCAGAAGAACAAAGAAGGGACAGTTACAAATGTGGCAATCAGAAAGTGATGCACATATCAAGCTATTATCCACCAACCACTAACCAGAGCACAGATCATATAGTAAAACACTAATCGTGCCAAGCAGACTCAAAAAGAATAAAAAATCCTAATACATTGTCTTCAACAACCACCACAGGCACCAAGCCAGCATGTATCCTACCATAGACAAGCTATCCTAGCCTACTAATAAAGCTGGCCAGGTGAAAGTTATCAGTCTTATAATTATCATAATGCAAGTGACATTATTCTCACCATAAGGTTAATCTTGTCGTTGTCGGACTCTACATAAACAACAAGCTTCTGCAAGAAGGAACTTTCATCATAAGCACGAACGAAAACAAGATCCTTAAAGTGCTTCCTTGTGACCTGCAATTGCAGTGCTAAATCAGTAGGATTCCAAGATGTTATAAAATTAATTGAAAGGCAGCATGTAAGACAAAGCAAGCTTGTTTACTGATATTTCTTAAGGGAAAAAGCATGGACACATCAGACTTCAACGGAAACAAAATCTCTAAGAGAAGATCAAAATGTTTTCCACCTAAATTGGGGATTCTATGTGCCAAGTGAAAACTTCCCCTCCCCTGCTTTCAGGAAGACAAAAATGAAGTACTGGTAAAAAAACACGCATCCTAGCTATTGAGAAGAAATCAAATTCTATAAATGAGACAAAATTTTCATCACGTAAATTGTTGTTACATTGATATCCAAAAGGCAAAAGACGAATTCTTGCACCCTGTTCAATTCAATTGTACTATCACAGTATCACTACAGCAAACAAGATATCCAATCTGAAAATTGAATAACAAGACATGACGCATAAAAATAAAACGGCATTCGAAGGATTACCAATTCAATCAATTTCAGCTGATGAACAGTGAACCCGTTCAATCTAAGAGCAGGATGCATACTAAAAAATATGGTTTCAAATTGTTGTTTAGATTTCACATCACTTGGAAGTGCAGCACTTCTGTTCAGTAGCAACATATCATGCCAATCACTAAGTCGGTTTTTCATCCGTTCCGAGAATAGAATATCCGCTACATTGGTCAAAGGCACATCTCTAACTTCATTAGTATTTTTCCATTTCCCGTTATATACTGAATTCAAGCGACTCAAAGCCTCGTCCTCCTGTCCTCTGGATAAATAAGACACTCCTGAGATTATGCAAAGTGTAAATTTACCACCAAGAGTTGATATCATCATGACAATACCACAGATGACAATAGTTTCTCTATATAAACATACACAAGTAAATTGAAACAGTAGCGTATCTAGTACATTACCTTCATGTATGCATTCATTGAAGTCAAACTGATATTTTGCCAAGAACTCAATTGAACTTGTCTGGCACAAAAATTCATATGGCGGCCCATCAGTGGGAAGCTCTTGGCGTGGAAATATGTAAAAATTATGCCTGACAATGAGCCAGTATAACATTGTTAGATGGAGAAACCCTTCTAGTGGAGTTCAAATGATTGAGATTTGTTGTTTACTTTCACCAACTATAATGTTTAGACTTTAGACTTAGATGTAGCTTCACTTAGTGACCCGTGCCTCCCACTTCACTTTGGTCTTTAGCAATTTACAAAGGCACTAAAATTAACACAAATGACAAATCTACCAAACGGAGATATCAAATCAGAGAAAACAATAAAAATACCAAAACATGATTCGAAAAGCATGACAAACATTCCTGAAAACGGCAAGGTTTGAGCCCTGAAGCAGGAATAATTGGTGAAGGGAGGATAATGACCATCTCAAGACCAGAACACACTTAGTATTCATCAGCCATTCTCTCTGTTGCCTTTCTATGATGAAATAATACACTAGCAGACTAACAACTGGACCGTGAAAAGGGGCTTCCGGAATTCCATACACAGATAACATAAAACCTACTCCCTCCATCAGGAAGTAATTATCACTTACAGGTTGTTTCAACAATAAAACCTCTCATTAATTAAGATATGACATGATTTCCCAATTAGTTATCTTCACATTATTCAATTTAAGTAGGGGCATCCTAGAAAATCCAATCATAACCCCATTAACATTCCAGTAAAGACAATAACTTTATCCGAACATCCGAAAAGGGAAAAACTATATAATGTTCACATAATCATAAACCAAAACCGGTAATTTCTGCTTCTTAGTTCGTAATTACATCATCCATTGCAGCACATAACTAAGAAAAAAAGGAAGCATTTTATAGAGTTCCATTCTATGAATTCAGTTAAGATGAAATTCTTCAGTCTGTGAGTTCAGCTAAGATATACTACTACTGTACTACATTCAAAATATATGCACGCAACAACACTCTCAAATTAGTAATCCGGGAAACAAAACCCACTAAAATTAACCAAATTTAATGAAAATTAACGAGATTAAGAGACTAACGGATGAGCTACGAAAGAATTCTTGAAGGAGTCCCAGCGAAATGGGCAAACACCAAACTGAACGACGGCGAATTTCTCGGCGGAATCCTTAACTTTGAGGTACCGAATATCGTACCGATCGAGCTCGAACGACTCGCGCCAAGGAGAGCTCGTAACTCCGGTCATTTCCAAATCAATGGCAACAAAATCGGCCGCTTTGACATGGTTTGTGAGGTCGATTAGGGTTTCTTCGAAGTTCGATTTTGTTACATTTTTCAATGAGAAATTTGTTGTTGAGGAAGAAGAAGAAGCGGTTAGGGTTCGAATTAGGGCAGAGGAGAGAGAAAATGGCGACACTCTACTGAATTTCTTCATTCTGTTATACCCACCCTGTTCACTCTGTTTCAGGTCACTGAAACATTTTTCCGATGAATAGAAGAAGAAAGAAGAAAAAATGTGTTCAAACCGGACGGAACCGGATTGGACTTGAGCGAAGGCAGGAAATTTGAATATCCAAGAGTCTGGGTATTGTGAAAATTAATAGGCGTATTTACTATGGGGATTTTTATTCGACGTCTTGTTCCGTTAATAACGCCCTAATTTATTACGTAAAAGTACGATTTTGCCCTTTAAAATCAAATTCACCTCCCTCCCTCATCACCCTTCTCCTTCCCTGCTCTCTCCCTCCCTTCCTCCTGCCAGCACCCCTCCCTCAACGCCGCCGCCAATTTCAGCCCAACTCCGGTCGGCCATCTCAACCCATCTCCGCCGCCATCACAGTAACATCACAACAATCTCGCCGACCATCGCAAAACCTACATGGGACTGGCGCACAAACTTTGCATGAACGACATGGTAGTGGCGCACAGTAACATCACAACAATCTCGCCGACCATCGCAAAACCTACATGGAGTAAATTAATGAAAACCCACGGGTTGGAGTATTATTTGTCACCTTGGGACTTTTAAAATAACCGCAACCAACTCACTTGACAAATACGAAGTATTAATTTTAGTAAAACAATTAGTCAAATAATGTAATATCACAAATTCTCTTAGAATTACAGACTAGCAGAAAACAAATTCTTTATTGTTTAGTAAACTCAATTACTCTGTATAATATTTAAATAATCAATATTTTCGATCATTCACTAAACTGATTTCCAAATAAACATGTGATATAAAAACGCATAGGGTTCAAAAAGAAAATCGCTTCTCTCTCTAAACTTTTTTTCCTCTCTTCTCTCTCCTTCCACCGTTTGCTTCACCGCATCAATTCTTCCCACCAGCTCGCCGGCGATCGGTGATTTTGGATCACCAGATCGCCATCGCCGGCGAGGGGAGTGGATATGGTTGTTTAATTGTAGTTTTTAGTTGATTTAAGTGCTTTTTATGGTTTGTCGTAGTTCTTGCGGTGTTCTTCGATCGCCAAATTTTGGAGTTTCTAATCGAGGAGGTGTGGTTGGTTTGTTGGCTTTTGTGGTATCACCCACCACCGTGCTCGGCGGTTTTTTTCGCCGCTAGGGTGGTTCCGCCGCTTATCTGCCGCCGTTCAAGTTGCCTTCCAAGTCCAATTGGTATGTTTTCTCTGTGTTTAGTTTCTCTTTTGGTTGTTGATCTCTCTTTTGAGGGGTTTGTTGGGTCTATAGGTTGGTCGATGATTTGGGGTTTCTTAAGTAGGATTTTCTTTCTTCGTATTAAGTGTTTGTTCTGCTGGCTTGGTGTGTTCTGGATGTGTATGTTAATTTGGGGGGATTTGTGTTGTGTGGGTTTGGGCGTCTCAAGGGATTGTGCTGGTTTTATGGCTATGCCCTGCTTCGTTTGTTTGGTCAGGGTGCTGGCCCTCTCCTATGTGGGGGAGGGAAACCAGTGTAGTTATAATCCTAAGGTCGTTGTTTCTAGGGTGTCCTTAGGAGGTTATTTGATGGAAGTTATGCTTAAAGGGTTTGGTGTGAGGAGGAGAATTTTGTCTGCGTACGGAGTTGCTGTCCCTGTGGTTTCTTTAGTTAGTTTGTTGGTGATGATTTTATCTGTCATCACTGTTAAATCATATCTTGAAGGAGGCTCCCCATCTTTAATGTTTGGGGCCAGCATTCAATTGCAAGGCTTCTCATGGTAGAGTCACCAAGGAAAGTGGCTATGCCAGTATCGTTCCAAGCCTCCTAGGTTGGTATGTATCTCGTTCCCTAGGAGTGGTCGGGTGTCATGTGTGGGTTGTTCAATCAGGGTGTATTCTTCGTCAGAGGTTTTCTTCACTTCTCATCGGCTTCCATCGTCAAGTTGCTTCAAGGTTTCTGCAATGTCAAGGTCCCTATTCCGGTGTAATAGTTCCACCATCGTCATTCTCATGCTTCCCCATAATGAATGTGTTGTGGGTTCAAGGTCTGGCTGCGGTTGGTTTGTGTCTCACTCGGTTTTTCAGGCTCCGATCTACTGCCTCAATGCAAGGCATTTCCGTCCCCGTGCTCATTGGCTGCCTTTGTTTGTATGTTTTTAGTCATGGCCCATGTAATAGTTTAGTATTCGGCTTGTTGTATTCGCTTTTCTTAGTTTCCTAGTTTAAATGAACTCCTTGTCAAAAAAAAAAAAAAACATGTCATATGATATGACAAATAATTAGATACAAGTTTGATAAACATAATAATATTTTCTAATTAAATTACGCTTAACCCATAGACTCACTTTAATTTCAAAAGAGATGTAAGAACCTAAAACCATAATCTCAAACTATTAGTCAAAATTTCAGCTCTTCATTAAACTTGATTTATGTTGAAAATGAACCTAAAACCATAATCTCAAACTATTTTTAAAAAGAGATTTAGAAACGAATTTAAGCGAATTATTACAAAAGAGACCATGGGCAAGCACTAAACCAAGTTGACAAATACTTTCCGTAGTAGCATTTTTACAGCGTCAACAACTACACCTACTTGACAAGGATGTAGCCATGTAGGTGGTGTTAGGGTTTTGTATACTTTTTTGGTAGATTAAAAGCGTTCTACCAATCGAACAGAAAAGTTGGGAGTTCAATCTGACTAATAATACCACTACTGCCTATAACATGCTACGAAATTTGCACCATCGTCCTCATTACTGGTTGTTCAGCAAGGAATATGACCAACTTGCTTTAGAAATCAAATCATTGATATTCTTATCTTTGTCCCCTGACTGTCAGCATCAGCATCAGCATCAGCATCAGCATCAGCAACCTGCTAATTCTTCAGGCCTATATCAAGATTTGCTTCTTGTATAAACTCGTTCAGCAACACAAGCATTTGACATTTGTTGTCCCGTATCAGAAAGGGAAATGACACATACATGGCCTTCTCATATCCTTACTTACTGCCATCGAACAAGACGTGCAGCAAAAGCTCCATCCATTGAATGCTTCACTGGGCATGAGCGGTAGAATCCTTGTTCAGTTGAAAACTCAGATGGAACATATCTGTCAACAGGCTCTATTTGGAATTCCTATCACTCAGCAAACAATATATTAACACATAGAAGAAGAAGAAAAGAATTACCCAGTCAGCAATTATAAGAGATGAAACTACTATTTTACACCAACAATACCGGATGTCTGATAAGAAATGCAGAGACCCTCTCTTCATTTTCTTCAGGATCAATGGAGCAGGTACTGTACACAAGCACACCGTCTGCTTTGACCAGCCTGTGTATGTTAAACAAACCCACAGAATAAAGGAAATTTTTGAAAAAAAACATTAATTAACATCATGCACTTCAAAAGGAACGCTAGATCTTCATCTCACTTGCAAGCAGCATCCAACAGCTCGTCCTGCAATGACTTTAGCTCTTCCAAATCCTCCAGCTTTCTATTCCAGCGCAAATCCGGCCTCTTCAGGAAAAAAAAAATGAAACTTTGATCAACGTTTTCACACCTAAAAACAGATAGAAAATTAAGTTTTAAAGAATCCGAACAGCAGAAAAGGAGAACCGCATACTTTGGAAAGTACACCAAGGCCAGAACATGGTGCATCTAGCAGAACTTTATCAAACTTCAAATTGTTGCTGTCCTGATCGAGGTAAATAGAGGTAGTTGTTTCAGCGAAAAAGAAGCAGAAAACAAAGGTAGTGGAGTAACTTATTTTACAACGACGTACTGCAAAGGATCGAAGATCAGCATGGATGCAAGAGATCACACTATCAACACACTGCAGCTTGGCTGTTTCTTCAAGAATCCGTAGACGACCTTTATTTATATCAATTGCTGATATCATACCTGAAAATGCAGAACCGGCATCATCAGTAGTTCAACTGTCAAATAAGGAAGAAGTCTGTTTGCTCCTTATGTACCTTGGCCTTTCAAGCGAGATGCCATGAAGAGTGTCTTCCCCCCAGGAGCAGCACAGCAATCAATAATGCAA
Source organism: Spinacia oleracea (assembly GCF_020520425.1). Taxonomy (NCBI): domain Eukaryota; kingdom Viridiplantae; phylum Streptophyta; class Magnoliopsida; order Caryophyllales; family Amaranthaceae; genus Spinacia; species Spinacia oleracea. The sequence goes on from NC_079490.1 coordinate 188,155,846, forward strand.
TCATCAGGTTGTGGATCCAGAACAGAGACAGCTAGACCTGAAGCAAAGTTATTGTGTTTGTCATCCAAAATTTTATTGGAGATGATGAAGCCATACATTGTCTGATATCTAATCTTCCTATATAATCTTTCAGAAGAGTAGGTAAAAAGATGGAGTTTTAACCAATGTGAGAATAAAGGCATCAGATTAGATGGTCTTGATTCAAGAAAGAAAAATAAAGTATGAAAAGATGAAATATGTAAAGAGCTTAATGCTGAATATTTTGGCAGTGTCAGCATCACAATACAAGAAGACCTAGAAGCATTATCTTTGAAGCTGTTAAACATAATGGCACTTGGGATTTGCTGACCTGCACTCTCATCCTGGACCGAACATAAGCCTTCTTTAAGAAATCCATTTTGTATCACAATCTGGGATATGGAAAACAAATCAGTATATAATCTAAGAAATCAGTCATCTTATACTAAACATTAAGTTACTATGACAAGAAAGTACCTGCATCCCTCTTCTGATGCAGACAAAATCATCCAAATACGAGGAAGGCTCATGTAGAACCTGAAGATAAAGTATTGTGATGCGCATAGAGTTTGAGAAAAAAGACGCCCAGTATGAAGCTACAAGGGAAAAGTCAGTAACCTTCAAGATGTTAAGCTTCGTAATGAGGTCTTCTCGAGTTAATCCTTTTGCAATATTGGCCCTTGTACCAAGAAAGCCAAATTTAGCAACGAGGGAAAATCAGGATTAGTTCATTAGTACCATAAACATGACTTAGGCAGCGAAAACATTAGACAATTCATGACCCAGAGGAAAAAAAAATTGCCAACCGTAAGCTGAAACTTGGATCAGTATTATTCCATATCATCAATTTTATAGCTGCTTCTTGTCCAAGATACTTGGTCCACCGTCTTACCATCCACTGGGGAGGAGGTGTTATGAGGGGAAAAAAGGAGACCAGTCAGTATTGAAAATTGTTTTATACCCTAAGAGCATAGCACCATCAGCAACTGGATTTCATATTTTCATTACAAACTCACCACTGGATGGGAATGAGTAGTAGCAAGGGCACGTGCTTGAGCACGATCGTTACCGTCTAACTTGGGTACAGGAAGGGAGTCGTTATCCTGTAGAGAGAAAAGGCCTTATGTTATAAACATTATCAAGGGCGGACAATTTAATTATGAATATTGATAAAGTATAAAACTAATCTTGGGGCTTCAACCATTAGCTTAAACTTTTGGTTGAAGCCCCAAGATTAGTTTTATACTCTATTAATGTTTGATGTCAAAGAAATATGAAATGGGACTGGGCAATCCAATAAGGAGGAGGAGGAGAGTTCGGTCCACTATTAAGCTCAATGCAGATTCCAAAGTAAAACCAATTGGTAATAGTGAGAGTAACTCCACAAGCTTATAAGCAACGTGGGACAACTCACATGTGGACAAGGTTTCAACATTGCCCCTCACATGTGAGTATCCTTAGAATTTAGAGCATACTAGGAGGTATTATAGCCCTCATTGGGAATGAACATCCAATAGAGGTCCCTTAACCAGTGGCTTGAAATACCCGTTATGAAAGGCCCAACAAACCTGTGCTCTAATACCATGTTAAAGGACCAACTCAACCAAAAGTTTAAGCTAATGGTTGAAGCCCCAAGATTAGTTTTATAATTTATACTCTATCAAATATTCCCTTCCAAAAGTAAGTGCGGTAACTTTTTAGTGGTTCCCAAAAATAAATTTGATAGTCTGGCTTGCTATGCTTGTATGGTTGCAGACTAGGCAACGGTAGTTTAAATTGCACAGTAGCGAGACTGATAGTTGTTGTCCCTGGTGGCATTTGTTGGCAAGAGCGCAAGACTGTGAGTCTCTTTGAATGTGCATATGGCAATCAGTGCATTAAAAAGATCAAACAATGGCTTGGAATCAGGGTTGTGACTAATGATTTCTATCTCATTTTGAGATGGATCAGTAAAAGAGAAATGACATCTCAGTTCTGGAGAAAAGTTGCAATAGCATCTGCTGCTGCTAGCCTGCTATATTGCACGAAAATTGGATTGTCAGAAATGAAGCTATGTGGAGTTGTAAACTCCCTACTATTAATGTAGTAGTTAAGGAGATAAGCATAGTGAAGCAAAGGATTAATTGTATTTTAGGTAAAAAGGTGCCCCAAGCTGTGCTTGGTTTGCATCCTTGGGATAAACTGCAAGTTTGATAGGTGTGTTTTGGTGTATGGTTCCGGCCTTTTGTTTGCTGTTGGCAGGTCCTTGAGAGAGGGGTAGGGGGGGGGGGGGGGGGGGGGGGGGGGGGGGTTCCTACTTCCTTCCTTGAAGATTTGCCGCTTCTCTAATTCTCTTTGTACCTTGGTTGTATTATAGATTTTGGCAATAATATTACATATCCAAAAAAAAGATTAATGACAAGAAAGATATGAACCTTAAGTGAAACTAGCTTTCGGAGTATCCCATTCACCATGTTCCCTGCACCTGGTCTAAGAGCAAACTTGGCAAGATTCACATTCTGCAATACAGCCTAGTAGTAAGAACAAGTGTCTGAAACTCTGAACCTACAGACAAATAAGAAAGGCTCTAATTTCACCAAGAAAATTTGAAACCGGATGATGCAACCTTCTGCAGTTGCACATGCATTCAGGTTACCACAAACATAGCCATTGTTTGCAAGCACGGACGCACGTACTAGCTAAAAGGAATTATAATATCAAAAAAGTCATCTCCAGCTAGTAACTCTAACGATCCAACAGTATGCAATTATATCTACTCCATATCAAATCCCAAAAAGTAAAAGGTATATCTATGAGACATGACTCAAGTAGCACAGGTGAGTAACAACTAACCTCGTCAACAACAGCATATGGTGGCATTTCCCGTTTAACAATCTCATAAAATCCAATCCTAAGAATCTAGAAACAAAAATAAGTGCAAGTCACAAGGTTAATACAATATATAGGGTCAAAACATATTTAACAGTTATAACAACTACACCTTCACAACCAGCTAACAAATAAAACACTCGAAAAATCCATTACATACCGAACATAATAATCTTTAGCATAAAAGTTTCACTCACACCATTTCCAAAAAAAAAAAAGTTAAGTCTTGGCAGAACCGTATATGAGTGATATACCTGTAATAGCAGAGGCTCCATGTTCCTGAAGGATATTTCGTCATGGCACAACGAAAGAATCAGATAATCTAGATATTTTCTCCAACGAATTGCACCACCAACAATGTTAGTAACCTACAATGTCAAGATATTAGAAGCAACATTTCCCTTCTACAGAACAATACACAAAGCTTTATGCACAACGTCTTTAGTTCTTAGGTTCATCAATCTGGCTCGAGGTGCAAAAGGAGTTCGTAGCTGTATTCAGAATAAACATCTATAGACCTTGACGGGAAAGTTGAAGTTAGAGCATCTCCACTAAAGGAACTTGTTTGAGTCCAAAAACCATTAATGTTTGTAGTTCTTAGGTTCATCTACCCGGATAAAAGTCAAGGAGCAAAAAAGCATGCAGGTGTTCCTCAACTTTATTCAGAATAAGCATCTAAATGCCTTCGATGGAGAGTAAAGGTAAGATAATTTTCACTGAAGGAATTAATTTGAGTCCTAGAACCACATTTGCAGCGTCATATTATCAACCAAGTTTTTGTGAACTCTTGTAAGAATACCGCATTATTAAGGACTTGTTTGGAATCCAACAAAAGGTCCCACCACTAATTTTTCACCACTATTTACTCACTCCTAAACAAATTAAACATCACCAAGATACAGTCATTCTGCAGAACACATATCCCACATTCCCTTAGATCTTGCCGAGGATAGCCAAACTGCCAACCAGTGGAGGAGGTGGCCATGAAGGAACATGTCTCAAACCAAAAGCATCTATACAGTTGCTTTTGTTCACTAGTTTGCATCTTACCCATGTCACAACCGAACCTAATGAAAGGAGCAGCACCTCCACTTTATTTGGGACTGATAGCTATGTAGTATGTACTAACATCTAGCAATATGCCCTGGGTCTGAATTAGGTGTAAGATTCAAATTTCTGCACTAATGCTACCATTGTAAGGTGGGTAATAAGTTTACAAAGGAGAGTAAGAGTAAAAGACCATTCTGAGATCTCTTTCTTCTAGGTCTCTGGTGCGGAATCCAAGAGTTCTTTCGACATATTCCATCTCGTTGTTCCCTGAACCCTTTCCTCTCTCATTTAGAAGATCGGCGAAAGCACCACCGAACTCTATCCGCATCAACCTCACAGCAGCAACTGAATTTAAACAGGAAACAAAACCAAGAGAATCATCAATATCAGAACAAAACTTTTCTATAACTTGCACCACTTAAACCTCCTATTGTGCTCAATCAATATTGAGTGCTAGGATAGTAACGAATGATATTCACACCATTTACCATGTGGCCATGGCACAAACGCGATTTTAAGTACTAACAGTGGAATTTTATTGATTTCAACCCAAAAATTGAATAGGGTAACTTTTACACCAAACCACATCATAAAAAGAAGCACTAAACAAGCCACCCAAAAAGATGAACCAGCTTTCTGACCTAGGAAATTTGTATACATATAAGATATTCACCCCATGATTGTTAAGAGATAGCTTCCCTTAACTCATACGTAGTAGTTTAATCGGCAAGCTGAACACTTAAATAAATGACACTCCAGAATATTTGATTAAGTGCATTGTTAAAAGGACGGTTCAACTTCAGCTTAACGATAGAACAAGATATGGTTGTAATTTATCCTAAAGAATAACAACAAATTGCAAGATAATATAAAAGGGGAAAATGGAACTAGATAAGTAATCTTAAATATCTCAACATAATCACCAACCTGTTTAGAATGTCAAAGATTTCAACACTCCAAATTTACCCAAAACTCCAAGTGATTCAGTACCAAAATAGAGAAGATAATACACAATTTCAAACCACTACATTAACAAAAAATCATAACAATATTTACCCACATTATACAAAATTAAGGTCAATTAACAAACCCAGAAAATGTAACAGTAAAAATTTTCAAGATGTAAGAAATATGAGTTTACCAGCTCTGTGAGGTGAAACCTGCAAATTTAGCTTCTGGGTTTTCTCTGAAGAATCAAGACCACCTGGAAACCCAACAATTTCAAAACACCCAAAACAAATTAAAGATGAATTCAAAACCATCAATGCCCATTTCTTCAAGTAAGGATCAAAATTGGCAACATTAAAGAAAAGGGCACTTAACTTTCTGCAAAATTTACCTGTCTTTTTTAATTTGGGCTTAGAAGAAGAAGAGTAAGGAGGGGTATTTTGAGTAAGAGCATGGCTGACAATTGTTGGGAATAAAAGAGGGGAAGTGGTAAATAAGCGTTTTGAGAAGTTGGGTTTTCTGGGATTGGACGAGATATAGGAGTCGGAGTCAGAGAGGAGAAAGACTGGATGAAAATTGGTGACGGTTGCCGCCATTGTTGCTGCTAAAGTAAGCTTTTTTTTAACAGAGATTCCAGTTGACTGGAGTAGATAACGTTACTACTGTGAAACTTGAAAGGGGTACCAAAGCGAAGTTGTTTTTTCGGATATCAGATATGTGAACACACATATCAGCTAAAAGACAAAAAAGGAAGTACCATTTATGTTAAAAAAGTACCATTTTGTAAAAAAAAGTACCATTTAGTTAAAAAAAGTACCATTTTTGTTTAAAAAAGTACTTCCTCCGTCCCATAATATAGTGGCCCGTTTGACCAAAATCACGGTTATTAAGGTAAAGGATAACATTGATAATAAAAACAATAATGATTTGTACTTTCAAGATAAAGTACATGTTAGTTGGCAAAAATGGAGAGATAAATTATAGATTAAAGGTGTGTACATAATAAATAGGCCTAAAAAGGACAAAAATCAAGCACATGGGTTGAATAAAAGTCAAAAAGTACAATTTTCAAAGTAAAAATTAATGGTTTAAAATAGAAATAGGCACATCATTTAGGGACACCATTTTAGGAAAACAGGCACTATATTATGGGACGGAGGGAGTACCATTTAATTTCTTTTTTGTCATTTTTCTTATTTTGTCTTTTGCTATGATATGCATTTGCCCACACATATCTGATATCCGAAAATACTTCCTCGTACCAAAGCGGGGTTTGACGGTAACTTTGACCGTTTGAGAAAGGCTTTAACGAGTGAGCTCCGTCCAGTCAATCTCCATGCTTAGCCGGTAAATATATCAAAGGATATTTTCATAAATAAATTATCAAAATATACCATCTATATATTTAAATATACAATCTCTCTCTATGTTAAAATTATTTTCTTTTATTTTAATTTTTTTGAAATATCAAATATATTGTAAATTGCAATTTTTAGATTGTATATTTTTTCATTATAATTACGAGAATGCCCCTTAATATGTCAATTAAGGGGATTGTTTTGAAATTTCACTTGAGGGGGTAGTGTTTTTTGTTCCGATTTCATGTGGAAAATTGTCTTGGTTTTGTAAAGCAATAATAAGGGGAGATTGAGCGATGGTGAATTTGTTGTTACTCATGATACTTTCTCTTCTCTTTGTGAGTAAGTTTATTATGGAGTATTGTAGATGATGATTTTTAGCTTGTTCATGGGATGGGTTACGTTATAGTGACTGTTGCGTCACTAACGTCTTCGGCCCACGAGGCATGTTTCAATGGGAAGCAAGCAGAGGTCTAAGTAGAAAGTGACACTTGTCACCTACATTTGGGCTTTCTTCCACTTAAGAATGGTACATAACCTCACCACTAGGGAACAATAAAAAAAAAGGTGGCTTATAATAGTGATTCAAGATGGTGAAAAATGATGTGGAACAGAAATAAATTTATGTATTATCGTGGGCAAACTCACTATTGCTCATGCTATTATAATGAGGTTCTTAATCTCTCTCTCCCCAACCTCAAATAATAGTCCCTCCCAAACATTGTGGAAATGCACTTCCTCCTTAACACGAGCTCTTATTTTCTTTAACCTCTATTTTTATTTTATTTTCATGCAAAAACTGTTGATGTGTCATTAGCTATTATTTGTAAGACTCGTGCATTTTTTTAACGCATAGCACACCCTAATCGGAGCTTAGCTTCGACTACATCGGAATCCATCCCGTTTCGCACACCTTATCATGGGTGAGTCTCCCGACAAAATCACAAGAGTTTCTGCATGCGGTGAAATGGTGGAAGTAAGAGTTTCTACATGCCATAAAATATATGGTCAAAGTTGGTGTATGAATAATGACAAAATTAAAATTGTTAGCAATTTTTTTTGAAACGGTGGAAGTAAGAAGCAATAATTAATTAATGAATAATCTTACTTTGAAATAGTCTCTGTTAATACAAAAGAATGAATACACAAATAAATTGATTTAGAATTGTCTAAAAAAAAGAAAGAGAAGAAAGAATGAAGTAACTAGGTAGAAAGTTGATTGGCATTAGAAACAGGGTAGCCAATACCATGTCTTCTGGTAGGAAAAGCAAGAAAGAGCAAACTAGAAATAAAACCCACACCTATTGGCAATATATTAATAACCTCCTGAATTTCATGGCTAGGCTTTGGGTAAAAGCAGATCACCACATTCTTATCTCTTAAAGCCACAACTCCAAACACAAGCACAGATAATACAGCATGAACCCAATCAATGAACCTAAGCTTATACTTAGTTAGATCAACCGCAACTTGGCCCGGCCCTGTGTAGTCGAATAGCCACATCCCCTTCATGGTGGAGAAACCATAGTAGACTTGCCCATTCGGGCCTCGAAAGCTGTCTGTGAAGGATGCTAGGAAGCAGGACAGGGCAAGGACCGTGAGGAGGAGCCCGGTCATGGCCCGAGTAGCTATATCGCACTGCCCGTTGTTGGTGAAGATTGGGGTTAGTACTTGGAAGGCTAAGAGGGTCCCTGTTGGTAGCAAGTTGGCTAAATTGGCTGTGCTTGCCAAGGCCCGTTGGGCCATAGACGGTTTACGATCATCGGGTATGTTGTTGGGGATGGCAGTTGGGTGGTGGTCGGAGTCAGAGTCGAAATCGGAGGTGGGAGATGGTTGGTTGATGGAGGATGATGGAAGTCTTTGTTTTAGCTCTGACATTTTGTTCTGGTAATCTGTATGAATGACTTGCACAATAATACAATATGAGAAAGAACACAAAGGACTATTTGTAAGGGAATTTATAATTTAGTATGCTAATGAGCAATCATGCATTTGAGAAGGAAACCGATGAGGCAGTTGTCTAGCAATTATAAAGTTTAACTGATTGTTTGCAAGGCTGTGACGACTATGTATATAATACTCCCTCCGTCCCGAAATACTCGACCCGGTTTGACCGGCACAGAGTTTAAGGGATTTAAATTGACTTATTTAATTTAATAGGTAGTACTCCCTCCGTCCCATAATATAGCGCCCGTTTGACCAAAATCACGGTTATTAAGGTAAAGGATAACATTGATAATAAAAACAATAATGATTTGTACTTTCAAGATAAAGTACATGTTAGTTGGCAAAAATGGAGAGATAAATTATAGATTAAAGGTGTGTACATAATAAATAGGCCTAAAAAGGACAAAAATCAAGCACATGGGTTGAATAAAAGTCAAAAAGTACAATTTTCAAAGTAAAAATTAATGGTTTAAAATAGAAATAGGCACATCATTTAGGGACACCATTTTAGGAAAACAGGCACTATATTATGGGACGGAGGGAGTAGTTAATAGTGGGGTATTATTTTAATGTAGTTAGTGGAAAATGTGTAAAGGGGTGGAGTTAGGGGAGAGTAGGGGTTGAATTTTTAATTATTTTTTGTATGGAGTAGGGGGTAGGTGGGTTAATAGGGGTGGAGTGAGAAATAATATAATATTGTTAGAATATTTCCATTTCTAGAAACAGGTCAAGTATTAAGGGACGGACCTGATAAGGAAAACATGTCAAATATTCCGGGATGGAGGGAGTAAATTTTATGTTTAAAAACTTTAATACCATCCCATTTTCAGCAGATTGCTTAAAGGTTGTATTTTTAAAATTACTTTTTCCTACTTTTATTGACATTTCTATTAACAAAATATATAATTAAGTAGTGATCAATAAATGGAAGAAAGGGGTTGGTGTTCCTTAGACGTATCTCTTTTTTTTTCGTGGAATTTTATACTTGTATAGTTGTATGTTTGGTATAATAAGACAACTTGGCTGGTTAATTATCAAAAAAAAGAAAAAGACAACTTGGCTGGTTTGAAACTTGTTAAACGACTCTGTTTAACGAAATGACTGGTGAATTGCAAAATCTATATCTAGTATTTAAAAAAGAAAACCACATTTGATTAGATGACATGTGTCAACACATTTGATTAGATGACACGTGTCATCCATTATTTCCTCCATCAATTTGGTATTTTATATAATTTTTTCTTTGTTATTTGATATATTATACAACTCCAATCGTCTCTTTAACTCCATCTTCCTTATCCAACACCAATTCACCAATCTATTCATTCAACATTTTTCACTCCATCTTCACGATTAACACTCAATATTAATACACTATTTAATTTATGTATTCTTTCAACTTTCAAAATTTACCTCTATTTAAATCATATATCCTCTTTAAAATCACAAGCTCAATAAACTTAGAACTTAAAAAGATAGACTAAATAACTACTATACAACCGCCCGTTCTCTAAACGGGATCAAAAGCTAATATGTTTCTTGGTCAAATTTTCCATCAACAAGAGTTGGTCAAGCCAGAGGTCGGGTTTGCCCGAAGTGGACCACTATCTTCTACAGTTTCGCCCACCCTATGATCCCATTTGTCATCGATGATAATAACGAGAAATTCTTATTTACAAGTACTCCCTCCGTCCCATAATACTCGCACCGGTTTGATCGGTGCGGAGTTTAAGACATTTGAATTGACTTATTAATTTAATAGGTGTGAGTTGATAGTGAGGTATTTTTTAATACAGTTAGTGGAAAATGTGTAAGGGGTGGGGAGTGGTGAGAGGGGGGTGTGGATTTTTAAATGATTTTTGGTAGGGAGTAGGGGTGTAGATGGGGTAATAGATAAGTGTTAGAAATAATATAATATTGATAATATTTCCATTTATAGAAGCGGTGCAAGTATTAGATATCAATTGGGTAATTCGTATTCTGAATTGTATGTATGCCAAATTCGCAAGACAGAGAAGATGAAGAGAAAACTTTGAGCGAAATTTGAAGCAAACCCCTTTACCTCTTAATGTCACTTCTATGGTTTGCTTCTTCGATTTTCTTTGATTATAGGATAATGGCTTTTTTATTTCTTAATTGAGAAAAACTAGAATTTTTTATGGATGAAGTGAAATGAATGCAGGTGTCGTACATGTTTGGGGGACTTGACTGCTGGCTCAACTTATAGGTTTACACAATGGTTGGAATTGGTTCACCGCTCAATATCGGTCCTTCGATTTCCCTTATCGCCCAAGTTTTAATCTTGATATCCTCTTGAAGTACTTCCTTTTTTCAATTGTCAATATTCTTAATACTGATTTTTTGTTCTATAAAATTGGTTATGTTGTTGGTACTATTATCCCAAAGGCGCACATGATGAGAATAGGATGTTTGGCCTACACTTTCTCTAAGACTAACGATTGTTGTATCGGTTGTTAGTTGAATTACGCCATTTGTTGGAGAAGAATCATTCCTGTAGGTAATATTTGGTGTGTTTGGATGAAAACTAGAGAAGTACGTTGAAGTTTAAAGAGTGTACAAGGTCTATACAAAATAACAACATAAGAAATGTATGAATGATATGTAGTATAACACATCTTTAGAACACGAATGGATAAGCAGGGGAATGTAAAGAAAAAGCTAGCTACAAAAGAATGGAGAAAGGCATATACATTACTTGGTTGCATTGTATTATTATATTTGTAAAGCTAATTGGCTTAATTTCACTTAGATTAGAAATGTTTATTGCAGTGTATCTCCACTCTGTCAATTGTCAAATACAAACAATTCAATGCTAAAAGAGATCATATAATCTTTAGTTCTTTACAGTCAATTAAGTATAATGCAGACATTTATCTACTATGTTGACTATGTCAAACACTCCAACACAAACGAGGTGCAGGTGCAGGTGCAGACGTGCAGTACGTTCCAAAGGGCAACGACTAAGTTCATTAAGTGAACCTCCTAGGTCCGATTTTCTGGTCATCTCATCTCCTCCTCCACCGTATAAATTGTTTACTCTTTGTTAAATAAACGCCAACGATCTATACCACATTATATTACTCTACATGGATGTTGACAAAAAAAATATCGGCTTTATTGTCCTCTTTGGTTATGACTAATAGCAACTGACTTAACATTGACAAAATAAGCAGGAGTAATTGACGGCGAAAAAAGCTGGATTATTTGTCATGTACGTAGTACTACTTAAGTTTAACACTTGATCTCTTTTGAATTCGTACGTACTAGAATGTGCACGAATACATAGAGTGTTGTAAATAAAAATAAAGATATATAGTGAATTTTGAATTGATAAGAATTACAAATAAACCCTCATAAAATCATATACTCCTATTTAAATAATTCAACATTTCCGCCGTTCAATTTTTTCAAATTGTAGAATTTTTCTTCCCATCTCACTCGCATTACCGATGCAAGTACGATACCATCATTCTTTAGCTTGGGAACATGTAGCATTAAGATTTATTTTTATTTGCAACACTCTATATATCCCGTGCATAACACATTCTAGTTAAAGATAATATAAAATATAAAATGATAGATAAAAGATACTCCGTAATTTAGAACACGCGAAATAGAATAGGTAAAGAACATTTTGGCACGGTGTGAGTAGAAAATAGGAAATCTAGCGGACTATCTTCGAAATATTGGAGTTTTCCTATTTCAATTCCAGTGTTGTTCTTGCTTTGCGATTCCCCACACGGCTACACCTGAAAAAATGGAGTTGAAAGAACTCCCAGTTTTCACCCAAACTAATCTGGGTACTTGCGTTGTTGTCGCCGTTTCACCGGACATTACTGCCGGAAAATTCAAAGGTATACATTATCACCCCTTATATATATATTTTTGGGTACTTCTTAATTTAGTTAATTCAAGAGAATGTTATCACCCTTTTTAATTTTCTTTTTTGGTATTGAATTTCTATTGCTGAGATGTTGAATTGACCCAGAAAGATAAAATTGAAATCTTGAATTTCTATATTCTTAATACAATTCACAGTAATAGTTTTAAATTTGTAAAATGGGAACTCTAATCAATTTGCTGGCATCGAAATTTATGCTTGTTGTATGTAATTAACCCCATTCTTAGTTAGAATTGAGCTTTCGATTTCTGTGAGTCGAAATTGTGTTGCCATCTAAATTGTGGAGTGTATGCTTATGACAGGAATCATTGGTTATCTTTTGCCATTGCTGACTAGCTATGTTACTTGGGTTCGCTTTTTTCGGGTGTATTGCTGACATGTTTGTTTATGTAACTAGTTTGAACGGGCCGTTATACAGTAGTAGTTGTTTATTGGCCTTTTAAAGTCCTAATGCTATTGGAGGTTTTTAATTTTAGTAGGAAAATATGATTTAAATATTATAGGTGGAATTTGAAGGTTGAAATAATATATATACAAATTGAATGGAATATTGATATTGATTGAGATGAAGTGGAAAAGATTGAATGAATATACATAAATTAAATGATAAATTGATGTTGAATGAGAAATATGAGTAGAAGAGGCGTTAGAAATATAACAAACAACAAAAAAAACCAAAAAAACCAAAATGATGGATGAGTTGAGGGAGGCATGAGACATGTCATATTATTAGCTATGGTTTTGCTTTTTAAATACTAGGTATAGATTTGGAGCGCACGGATTGTTGTTTCAAATTTGATCCTCTGGTGGTCGGATATTGCTTGGTGGTGTTTGAATTTGGAGCAACTTTTCTTTCTTGTATTGGTTTGTAGGTCTCTAACCTGTGAGTAAGGATTGCCTACCATGTTGGTATTCAGTGTAACTGCTCATGGTACTAGCAAATATAGAGGTTCTGCTTTTCCAAATTACTCCTCTTTTAGTAAGTATAGAATGGTTCATGTGTTAAAAGGTAAATGTAGGTGTTTCCAACCTCTTTAGAGTTCCTAGTATGATCGACGAAGTGTAATGTAATATTGAGTGCTTGCAGTTTGATGAAAATGGTATGCCTAATTCTGTCATCTGAAAGGACAAGTTAGGTGACTAGTAGTCTATTTCCAGTTTTCCATTACCTACTTCTTATCTGTATCCTCTTTGTTCTGTATGGTGATTACTAACATTTCTATAGATGCAAGGCTGGAGTTCTGTTGTATATTTTTGGTATTTATAATATCAAGTAAGTGTTTGCCTCGAGGAAATTGCTTGTTTCACTCTATGTGAAGTTAACGGGGTGTAAATTTGTTCTGCAGGGGAACTTGAAAGAGCGCACATTTGTTGTTTTCCTGAACTAGGATTTCTCTCTATTGATGAAGTGATGGTATCCCCATAATTCTTTTCTCACATTCATGTACTTTATGAGTAACTGTCTTGCTTACTTTCTCCAATTTTCCTGTATTTGACTCTATTTTATGTTTCAAAATTGTTTATAATAGTTTCATCCATCTCTGGTAGGTGAAGCAGATTAACTGTTATTACCGCCTGCCTGATATGCTGCCGCTGGAGCATGTTTTCCATGGTCTTCAAGATTCCTGGTTCCTCTATGTAAATGTTAGTCGATTGAAATTTTTTCCAGATATCAATAACAGTACAAAATTTCGTCAGAACTTGGCTGAAATCCAGAGCAACAAACAAAATTTAGGCTCAAAAGCTGTTCCGCAGGGGGAAGCACAGGTATACCCACCGATGAAGAAGAAGAAGAAGAAGAAGAAGAAGAGGAAAAAAAACCCAAAAGTTAAGAACTTTTCTGAAAGACTCGGTGATGATATACTTGAGCCAGAGCCAAAAGGAAACGTTTCCAGTGTATGTGAAGGGAAACGGAGAGGTCAGCAAGAAGTGCTGCATCCGAGTGAAGTATCAGATTTCAATGCTACAGCACTGGTATCAACTCCCCCATCTAGGAAGGAAAAAATGCGGAAAAGAAAACCTAAATTGAAGAAATGTGCTGAAAGATTCAGTCATGAAAGACTTGAGCCAGAGCAAAAAGGAAACACTTCCAGTGTGTGCCAGAAAAAATTGAGTGGTCAGCAAGAAGTGCAGCATCCAAGTAAAGTATCAGAATCCAATGCTACAGCTGAAAGTCCTTGTGGAAGCTTATCTGGAGCAGTATCAGTGTCAGGTATCATTGACAGATACTTCACAAATTTTATCAATGTTGATCCGAATGGAAGCGCTTCCAGCTCAGAAGCTACCACAGGAACGGGACAATGTGATATGGAGAATATTTCCTTGGATAAGAACAGCTCCAAGAAGCGAAATTCTCTAAAAACACGCCAGAGATTGTTGCCCTCACTTTTGCCAGAAGACTCGAATAATGTTGTTGGTCTGAAAAACAATTATGAAAGATCTGAAGTTGGTAATCGTTTAGTAGTTGCTTCAAGTAATCTTGGGAGTTCTCAAAGATCTTCTTTGTCCAAGGTTAAAAAGTTGCTGGATTCAGATGCTGGGTCAATTATCAGGAATTTGATTTTTGAAGTCAACTGAATGAGAGATTTATGGAGGATGTGCTATTGCAATTTTGTGATTTACCAGCAATAGCCTAATGATATCTACTTTAGTCTTTACACATGCTACTTATGTGGCTAAATCATAGTTACCACTTTGGTGGGGGAGCAGCCTTTTCAGAAAGTCATTGCCTTGAAGGGTTTCTATATCTGGAAATGCACTAATTCAGAGGAATCTGCGATGCAAGGAACTGCAGCTTCTTGAAGAGAGTTGTGAAACTTTCTGCCTTTCTGGTATGTTATGGAGTACTTAGTTTGACATATCAAATTACACCAATCCAAAGAAAAATGTGCATATCTTTGCTGCCATCCACAATGCCTTCGGCTGAAAAGAAGAATGACTTGAGTGCGTTAATTTTTTTGGCTGAAAAGAGTGAAGCAAGAATTGGAGCTGAAGTCTGTAGCTGAGATGCTCATTTCTTGATCATAAAGGGAATGTGAGTCAACAGTGACCCTTTGAAGTTTTCTGGTTTTTTGGTTCAAGTCTCGGCAATTGAGTTTGTTTCTCCTATTTGACAGATGCATAAAGACTGGTAGGACTTTTCTGGTTCTGGATGCTTGTTTCTGTTGTATGTTGTGAAATATGCTCACTTGAGCATTATTTGTTGTTGTCATCTGTGTTGTTCACACTTTGGCATTCTGCATAAGGAAGTGAAGCTAGCCGGCGTTGGCAAAATTAGAAAAACAAGTCCACCCTGATGAAGTCGCAAAACCAAAAAAACCAGGTCTCCAAACATGATCCAATTTAAGTTTAACTCATATTACCTGAGAGGCTGAGATACACACCTATGTACTATGTTACTCAGACTCTTCATTTTACCTCAAGTACCCGTGTCGGACCCTCGACACTCCGACATGGGTACAGACACTCAGACACTTCATTTTCGACTTAAATCCTGGAATTTTTTGACCATTTAGCCGAGTCGGACACTTGGACACATACCCGTATCCGACACTAGTACCCGAGTCCAAGTAACATAGCCTATGTACCAAGAACATAATTTGTCATGATTAGAACAAACAAACCTTACTATTGCTAGCCTAAGTTTTTTCAAGAGAGGTTACAAAAAACAAACCTCGTTGCATCTAATAAAGTAAAAAAATAAAAATATATGTTTTTATTTTTATACATAAATTTTTAAATAGGTTTGTCTATTTTTACAACAAGGTTTGTTAAAAATGAGATTTGTAAAATGATAATTTGGCATAGGAATGAACCTTGATAGTAAACCCCATCTTTGGCAAGTCCACAACTGATTGATCCAATATCAGATTCAGATTCCATCCGCTTGTTATACATACGGACTTTAGTGATTGTATATATACTAAAACAGCGCATTGTTAACACAAATGTCAATATGTCCGAGTGGTTAAGGAGACAGACTTGAAATCTGTTGGGCTTTGCCCGCGCAGGTTCGAACCCTGCTGTTGACGTCAGATGCAGTTTTTTTTTCTTCGGCTTGCAAGCAGCAGTGTAAACCAGTAGACAACATACAGAGATAACTCGGATTAAAATCTAGAACAGAGGTAAGAACTAACTCATTCAAAATCCATATTTAAGATATCTTTATTAATAACTTTTCGGCAATGGCTAGCAACAGATGCAGTTTCCATTGTTAAAAAGAACGTAAGGAAACACATAAATCTGTGAAAAAGAACAGCATAAACTGTAATGCTAATGTATTCCTATTCTCCTCTTGTTCTACATGTATGGACTATGAAGTGAGATACCAATAGATGTTCGCCGTTTGGGTGGTGTTCATGCTTGTTTCTGCTGTATACATGTATGAAGTTTCTTTTTGTCATATAAGTGTTGTACGTTTTGGAAGTTGTTCATACTTGGAAATCTGCATAACAAAGCTAGCCAGGGTTGGCAAAGTTACAAAACAAGTCCATCCCAAAAATAAGGTCTCGAAACATGATCCAGTTCAGTTGAAGTGCAAAATTGAGCATATACACCTGAGATACATACTTATCTAGCAAGAACACAAGTTTGTCATACCAAGAAACAATGTGATTGACATATGGGTGCATTTGTTAGAGCGATCTATTGCCTGACATGGCGACTAGTCTCTTTAGGCAGTCTGGGAAAATCGACAGGGAGAGGCATTACACAGTTTTCTCCGTTGAAATAAATTCTCTTGGGGAATGCCCAACCAGCATCAAAGGTAAAAGTCCCAGGTACTTTCCTCAGTAGCAGCTCACTCTGCACATTCCCGCTTAGTCCTGATTGCAGCAACACATCATTGTAGTGTTGTATCCCCCAGAACAGTCCAGTATCATCTGAAAGATGACAAGTTGAGATAGATAAGTGATAAACACTAAAAGAAAAAGAATGAAAAATAATTATGTTGGACTTACTGGTTGGGCGATCCTGAGTAAGGGGCATGTAATTAAAGCTGAAAACCTGCAACAGATGAGCGAGGTTCTGATGCTCAACGGCCAAGTTCCATGTGGTGTAATTCTTACGTACATTAAGATTCATGATCGTAATTTTGACCCTCCAATAATCTTTATAGCTCTCCTTGACATGCCAATGTACATGAATTGGACACATATGACTAGTGCAATTCACCAGAGGAGGCGCTACATAATCTGGGTCCTTTGATTTCGCCAATATTGGAGGTATTTGCCCTTTCCTGCATAATTATTAATTAAGAAGCTAGCATCAATATTATTATTTTTAGTGACAGACAAAAGCAATAGAGGAAATAGGAAATAGGAAATACTTGATGCATAATAAGCCAGGTTGTTGTTGACAGCCGCAGCTACAGTTGGGACAGAATGATATAGCGGAGCTATAAAATGCAGATAGAGAAACACAACAAGAAGGGGCAGGTGCTGCTTTAAATTGAGAATAAGTACAGATGACCCTGTATGTACCTGTAAAGTGTAAACAATCTACAGCTTAACATAGGAGTAATCTGTAAAAAGTGATAGAGTATAAAACTAATCTTGGAGCTTCAACCATCAGCTTAAGCTTTTGGTTGAGTTGGTCCTCTGACATGGTATCAGAGCCAGCATGACGTAAAGGTCAAAGGGCTTTCATGTGAGGGGGCGTGATAGAGTATAAAACTAATCTTGGGGCTCCAACTATCAGTTTAAGATTTTGGTTGAGTTGGTCTTTAAAACAAAGACTTACTAAGTGCTTGCCTCCATCGGCGTCCATCATCCTCGGGGAACTTAGTAGGAGGAAAAACCTGCTGAGAATCACCACATGTATAACCTGGAGTACCAAACTTGAAATTGTTTGGCATATTAAGTTGAGAGGTGTCACTGGAAGTGGAAGCAAGCCCCACAGTCATCTGAAAATGTGAAGCATACATGGTAGGATCTTGAGCCATTGAAGTTAACACCCCTCCTTTGCAGCAATTAGCTGCTTGTTTATTAAGCTTACTTCCAGGTTGAAGGTCAATGATTACAGGTTGCTTCAAGCAACAATGAGGAGGTGATGCTCCTAATGATTTGTTACATATTCCTTGCTCCTTTGCTTCTGCACCTTGCATATTCCATATAACTTCATGGTTCTGCCATTCCCAGCTTAATCTCCAACCTGGAGGCCACTCAATGTGTCGATATTGTTGATAATTATATATTGTTACGTCTGCCTGCAAATTTATTCCACATTCTTATAAACAACGTAACACCAAACCAAAGTTTCACCACTCTACTGCCAGTGGCGGAGTCAGGATTTTTTTTTTTTTTAGGGTGTCGACAGTGACGTTCCCAGGAATTTTAGAGCGTTGTGTCTAGTGATCTTCCACAACACATAATATATTACTAAAAAAATGTATCGTCTTAAAATTAATAAATATTCATATTACAATCATACAAAATTATTACAATTATTCTCTATGGTTCGTAGGTGTGGTGAAAAGAATAACTTAATTTAAGGGAGCCGTATTTAAATTCAAAACTCTAAGAGACCAGTTGTTTTAAACCCTGGTCTTTAGGATTAACCTAAGAGATCGGCCCTACATAATAACTGGTCTCTTAGCTCTCAACTATAAGTTTTTTTTCCAATTTTTTTGGGGGGTCCACCCCTACTTGGTTCCGCCACTGTCTACTGCACTACATACAACTTTGTCACATTATATTTAACTAGTTTTTGTTTTATTTTGCAATTCGTCTCATACAACTATACAAGATTTTGCCTATACTTAAAACCTCAAAACTAATCTCATAATAGCTCGTATCCACGTAACTTACATTGTACGTGTCAGGATTCACATCCGTAATATCCCATTGAATTGTTACATTCCCTCTCACATCAAGCGGGTCGTACCCATCTGCATTTAAACACACACAAAATAACAATTCCATTATGATCTCAAAACTAACAATACGATTATAAATAAATTAATTAAAAAAATATTCAACAAAAACAAAACTTTGCATTAAAATAAAATGAAAATACTTACAACTGAGATTATACGTGAGACCGAGACTAGTAAAGAAGATGAACAGACAAAACTTTAACATCATTGTTAAATCAACGAAATTTCCTTGTGACTCGTTTGAAAGAAAAACAATGAATCAATGAAATGTCCTTGTGGCTCGTTCAAAATAATAGTTAAAAAAAATATCAATGGATCAATGAAAAGAGAGGATCCAAAGTTTTTCAAAAATTTGTGTTTGAATTTCTTACTTCTTTGAGAAAAATTACAAATCTATATTATTAATAGACTCGAATAATTGATGGGTTGGAGTATGGCTGGTTTTCTCACTCCTCAGTTCTTGTATGGTAAGTATAAATGGAAATGAGTGAGCAAATTAAGCTTAGAGAGGAATAAATGATATGTGGTAATTCTTCAATATTTGTTACCATTTATGCTAATTCACCAATCAACTTTTTTTTCAATCTGTTATTTTTTCTTCTTGTTTTTACCTTGTAAATTAAAAGGTTTAAAGGAATTTCTTTTTACAAGACAAAACCCAAAAAACTAGGATCTTTGCAATTATTTTTGTTCCAATTACTTTGAATTTTTTTTCTACTAAAAAATATGTACCCGCGTGTTGTACTATATACGGAGTACATCGTACGTAGTATTATGTATACTAGATTTAAGTCCGTGTAATATACGGGTTAATATATACGGAGTACTTCGTATTGTATTGTCAGAAATGTTATATTAATTATTCTATTAGTACATCGTACCCCGTTATAAAATATACTGCATATGATCCATACATCCCTTATCAGTGTATCTATGTGATAATACGTATGAACAACTATCTCTTGAAATTATTGCCAAAAAATAAACTATCTCTTGAGATAGGTTTAGGTTCTGCCTTATCTAACAACGTCATATTCACAGACCAAGAACTACGAGATCATCCCTAATGATTCGAAAGATAACTCTATATGCAAAGCGGGGGATCTTGAATAGTTTTATCAGGGGATCAGTAGAATAATTAAACAATAAAGTATGTAATATTGTAATTTATACCATTATACTTCGTATAAAAATTTAGGAGGCATAACTAAAAATTCACTACGGAAAATTTTGCATGGGTCGGGCCCGCCCTAACCATTAAGAAGATCCGCCGTAATAAGGCCCCTATTCGGCTATTCATAAAGAACGGTCACTCTAACCATTACTTACTTCTTTTTTCTTTTCTTTTCTTTTGACGGGTACTTCATTGTTATCCCTGAATATTGGATATGAATATAACATTATGTTAGTTGTTTGTACATTTGTAAATTGTACGTACAAAAGTCCCAAAATTGGACTACACATATACTTCTCCGTAATATTATAATCCGTCACTGGTTTTTACTTATTTCGCCCACCTTTTGTAAATAGAAAGTATGCTCTTATTCATCCTACTTATATCTAATACTATATAATATATTAAAAGGCGTTGCAGAGAAAGTTTATATGCCACGTAGAATTCTCCTTTTACGCCACGTTATCCACTCATTAAGGTTATGTGATGTTATTGACAACTAAAAATCAATACAATAAGGGGGCGTTTGGTTGGGGTATTCAGGAGAGGGAAAGGGAACGATGGGGTTTCATTCTTTTTGTTGTTGTTTGTTTAGTTGTTTTTGTCATTCCATTTACCCTCTTTTCTTTTTCACTTACCCTCAAATCCCTCTACAATCCCCCTATTCCCCCAAGGTTTGTCATTCCCTTTCCTTTGGCCACCCTTTTCATAATAAATAATAAATGATAAATATTTCCTCTCTTCCATAATGTTCCTCATGTTTACTATTCATATGGTCAAATTTTTAAAACTTTGACTGTAATTGATAGTATAATTAATATAAAAATATTAACTTGTGGGATATCATTGGATTCGTTTCAATATAATTTTTCTAAATATAATTTTTTTTTTAAAATAATTTTACTAATGCAAAATTTAAACTATTAAAGTTCAAAGTAGTGCATTTGAGACCGCGTATAATGGAAAAGTGAGGAACATTATTGAGCGGATGGAGTAATAAATAATAAATGAATATTAAATATTAAATAATAAATTAGTAACACAAGACCTCAACTTTGGAGAATAAGTCCCATTATCATCTTAACCAACCACTAATTATTGTTATCCATGCACATATATTACATCTATACCTAGTATTTAAAAACTCAAACCACTAACTTCTTATCTCATTCCTTATTGATCCACATGTCATCCTCTAGTCACCTTTTCTTGTTTCTCTCTTTCGTCGCTTCTCTTTGAAGGTTTCCCCTTCAACTCTTCCTCTTCTCCTGCAGCGCTTCTACTGTTCCTCTTCTCCTTCAGCACATTTAATTAACATTTATTTACCAACTAATTCATTACTTAATACAAAATTGTGTTGTGGTTTAGGCTAAAAGAGTCAGATGGTCTGGCTGATATGATAGGCTTTGGAAAAAGCATTAGCCAAGGCTTATGTCGAAGACTAGAGGAGGGAGGTTCAAATTGTATTATTATTATTATTATTATTATTATTATTATTATTATTATTATTATTATTATTATTATTATTATTATTATTACTATTGTTGTTGTCGTAAAATTATCCTGCTTGTATTCTGATTTTTCTCCAATTTTTGTTGTTAAATTATCCTACTTGTATTATGAGTTTTGTCCAATTTCGAGCTTAATTCGTAGCACATGACATACATTCGGGATTTGAGATGTTCATTTACCAAGAGATTTAATAATGTTGAGAGGATCAGGAGGATTGTTAGAGGTATAAGAAGGTGACTTCACACATTTTCTCTTTGATTAAGTTTCTTTATTGTCTCAATTAAGCCAGTGTATTCGTGAAGTTACCAAACAGATTAATATGGAGTAGGTTGTTGGTTTTTATTAAGTCACAGGACACAGATTCAGGATTTGAGCAAATGGACTGAGGAAGCTTCACATTTTTCTATTAATCTTACGATGCTTCACATTTTGCTATTGTTCCGGTGTTGTAAAGATGGAAACAATGGGCTTCGAATGAAGGCCCTTTTGTATGTGTTGAAGATCTTGCTTGTTTGAATGAGTGGAGTCCGAATTCACCTGCACAATAGCAAAGTTACTAGCCTCGGGGGTGTTTCCGAGGAAAGCCCCTCCGATGCCTAAGTAAGAATGATGCTCGGATTCTAGAGAGAAGTTCTCTAGAAGAGTAGTTTTAAGGCGGTAAATTGGACGTACCTTGAGGTGTGAGCCTTGGCGGCCTATTTATAGTGTTTGCATAATAAATGCCCATAGGTCATTTATTGCTTTTGGGCCTTGGGCCTTGATGGATGGCTGACTAGCCATTGGTGGGTTTGATGCTGTTTGTTTAGAGCCATTGGGCTTTGGACTTAGTGGCCCAATTGAGAATCAATTGGGAGCCCAAACAACATGCCCCCCAGACCCGGTCCATTTAGAATTAAATGGGTGGGTTTCCAGCTGTCAGAAGTCCGAAAGTTCCCTCTCTTTTTTGAAAAGAGATGATTTGCATTGATGACAAGTGTTGGGAGTTGTACCGTGTCGTGGAGATCGTGGGTTGAGGAAGTTGATGCGCCCTTTTCTTTTCTATAAATACTGGGTGCTTTGCTCTTTTTGAACTTTTTATTCCTTCTTTCAAACCCATTCTCTCTCTAAATTCCGGCGATCGCAGTGCAATTTGCTTCTTCAGATCTACGAAATTCGGCCAACTTTAGACTTCGGGAACTTGTGTTGTTCGTTTTATCGGCGAATTCCGCTTCGGAAAAAGGTAATTTGTTTCTGAATTCTCCTTTTTTTTCTTCGTTTTCCCTTCTACCCCTCAATCTCAACCCTAGACCGAGAATTCGCGGCCATGGCAAAGAATAGGGGCAAGAGCAAGTTCGTCGTTGGTTCCTCTAGTGAGAGGGAGAACGTGCCTTCGGGAAGGTTACCGAAAACTTCGAGGGGTCGGCCTTCGGAGAGGCCGGTGGAGAGGCGTTCGACTGGTTGGGATGCTTCAAAAGATGATGTTGTTGGCGGATCTAGCGTGTTTGAACGCGCAACTTCTGGTAAGAAAGCTGGTTCTTCGGGTGTGCGCCGCTCTTACCCTGAGTTTCCAGTTCATTGGACTGAAGCTGATCCGCAGGGCAAGTATGCCCCGATTCTGCATGAGACCACTAAGATCGATGGTCCCTTGGAAAAATCGGTCAGTGGTGACTGGTTGGTGGAGGCGAAGCTGGGGAACTACCATCGGAGAGCCGAAGAGTTATATGGAATCCAGCACGCCTTGGGGTACTGGTGCGAGCTTCCCGACCAGGAGCGTCCTCGGGTGACTCATCCGCCGAGGGGGTTCATCTCTGTGTATACTCATCATTTGGAGAACGGTCTCCGCTTTCCTTTGGATCCCTTCGTTTCCGAGCTCCTGGTGTCGTACAACATCAGTTTGGCCCAGCTTACCCCTAAGTCTATGAGGCACATCATCGGATTTAGATGGGTGTGCGATTTTATTAACTTTCCATGCTCTGTTGCCGTGTTTCGGGATCTGCACGATCTGTCTTTCAACCATGCTTCCAAGGGAGATGGGTATGGTTGGTGGACCATCATAAACAAAAGATCCCGAAGGAAGGGGGAGCCGAACTATATTACGGCCTACCCTTACCTCAGCTCTGATCATAATTGGAAGACGGAGTGGTTGTTTGTTCGTGTGCCGACAGATCCGAAGCATCCACATTTTTACCGCCCTCCGAAGTGGTTTGTGACTCCTGATCCTGATATGCGAAGCGTGGCTGCTCCGGATCGGAACCATCACCACTACGTGGATCTCCTCCAGTGGTTTTTGGCTCGGGAGGACAACTACAAACTGCCGTCCAACTGGCTCCCGAACCTCAACTATATCTTGCGGGAGGACATTCTTGCTGTTGCCGGTCTCAGTAGGATTTTTGACAGGGGTAGGTGTCTTTCGGCTGGGACCGTGCTTTAGTAAGTTTGTCCTCCTCCTTTTTGTCTCGTTTTATTGACTTTGCTTTGTGCTTTGTTTCTGCAGAGTACGGCTTTAGCTGCGTTGATCCTGTGGTCTTGGGCATTTCTTTGGATCTGAAGACCATTCACGACTCGGCCCCTGATTACAAGTTCGGGAAGGAGAATCCTCGTAATCCTCGCTTGAAGGATTACGTGCTGTCTCCGTCGGGTGTCGCTCGGATATCTGAAGTTCGAGCTGATCCGTGGGATTCTGCCTCTTCTCCCGAAGCTGTTCCAGTGAAAGTCGTGCTCCCTGAATTGAGGACGACCTCGGATCCGGTGAGTGTTTCTATTTCTCGAAGTCTTTTGTTTGTCTTTCTTTCTGGTTGGCCGTCGGCTAACGTCTTGGTCCTGGACCATCTTTTTAGGGTCCTGGGACTGACGCTGTGCCGCGTGCCGTTCCTTCGGTTTCATCTCCGGCTCGGATAGATATCTCTTTATCTAGGAACCGGGTACTTCGCGTTTTTTTCTTTATTCCTTCCTTTGTCTTCTTTTACATTTATTGACCCTTGGTCTCCTCTGTTTAGGATCAGCGCAAGAGGAAGGGCAGCACTCTTTTGAGGCCTTCTGCGCATCCGAAGAAAGCGAAAGCTTCTCAGTCTTCGGAGAAGGTATTTGTTCTGACTTGGAGCCTTTGTGGTCCGTTCTCTCTTTTTCTGAAACTGACTTTTGAGCGTTTGCCCTGTAGGAAGAAGTTTCGGAAGTCATGCCTCCTCCCAAAAATCTCCTTCACTTCATGCCCTTGCCAGGGCAGAAGTTGAAGAGTGTGGTGGTTGCGGAACCGCCGCCCGTGGACCAACCGTTGGCCGAGGAAGATACCATCCCCTCTCCGCTGAAGCCGTCTGCTGCTTTGGGGATCGAGATCCAGGATATAACCAAGGTGATGGAGGCAATTGAAGCCGACCTTGTTCCTGGCTCGGATGTCCCTACTGTGGCCGAGCGGAAGGAAGAATCTGCTGACGTTTCTCTCGGAAGGGAGAGAAGTCCAGATAAGGAGATGGTGAATCTCACCGAGGCTCACATGGAGGTTCCCGAAGCTGAGAAGGAGGTCCCTTCTGCTGAGGAGGAGCAACCCGAGCAGGGTCTGACGAGGAAGAGGCGCCACTCGACCTTGGGCTCTACTTCGACCTCGGCCCTGGATAGACTGATCCACGCTGACCCTTGCTTGGATGTTCCGCTGAAACGGATCCCCGAGGAGGTAAGGGAGGCGATGGCTCGCTATGCTAGGGCTCCGGTTTTGGGGGAGAATCCCATGGCTCACGTGGGATCTTTGGTGGGTCCCGAAGCTGCACGGGAGAATCTTCTTCGGGCCAACCCGCAGTGGAGGGTTCCTGGAGCTGAGGAGAGGAACCCAGCTATGATGGCTCAGTATTATCTGAATGAGGTAAGTGTTGGAAATTTTGTTTTGAGTTCCGTTTTTGGTTTGTTGTTGTCTTCTTTCCTCATCTTTTCTTGTCTTTTCTTCTTTCCCAGGCTGTTTTCTGGTCCTCGTTCGCTTCCGAGTGTAGCTCGGTTGAGGAGAGGCAATTGAGGAGGTATCAGGAGGCTTATGCTCGTGATATCCCTGTCTTGGACCAGAAGGCTGGGCAGCTCATGGCCGAGATGGTGGACCTCAAGCTACTGTACCTTCAGTACAGTCGTGAGGCTAGGGAATCGGCTGAGCAGATCGGGGCCGAAGTTGGGAAGCTTACTTTCCGAGTCGAGGAGGATGCTGAAAAGATAGCTTCCTTCGACAAGGAGAGGAAAGAAATGGCTGCCAAGTTTGCGAGCGAACTTGAAGAAAAAGACAGTCTTCTCAAGGAGATGACTTCTAAATTTGAGGCGGCCATTAAGCAGAGCCAGGAAGCGGAGGCGAGGCTTCAGCAGTTTGTCAAGCATCGGGAGATTGTTCAGAACCAAGCTGACAAGGTGCCCGTTCTCCAGCTGAAGCTCCGAGAGAAGGATGCTGCCATTCGGAAACTGGAGCAAGAGAGAGTTGACCTCTACACTGCTGATCAGTGTAGGGAGCAATACTGGAATGGCATCCTGGGCGCTCGGCGGATGTTCGCGAAGCATATGCCTCATTTCCCTTGGAATGAGAAGGTTCCGCTCTGGATGAGGGCCCAGGATCACTTGGTGGAGTGCCAGGCCGATCGAGACGAGGCCGAAGCTGAGCGCCAAGCTGCTCTTGCAGAGGCTCGGGCCCAGAAGGCGACTTCCGAAGGTGATACTACTGCTGGGGGTTCTTCGAAGGATGCTCCCCTGGGGGATGCTCCTGAGACTCCCAAGAGTTAGGGATTCGGGCAGTCGTCTTCTTCAGAGTCGGTCGGTTCCAGTTGAGGACTTCCGAACATGTGCTTGCCTTTCCCCCTTTTGCCTCGGCGCTGCGTTGTACTCATTTCTTTTTGCTTTCTTAGTACTTCGGTAGGCCGGTATTGTCTGTTGATGGCTGCCGATTTTAACTGTTTCATTTTGTTTTCAATTTTTGAGGTTTTTCAATGTATTTGTACTTCCCCCAAATATTGAATAAAAAATGAATGTTTGTTACTTGGCTGCTTCTTTTCAACTTGTTCTTTCGCAATTTTAGGTCTTTAAATCCGTAGATTTCTCGAGCTCCTCTTTCTGTAGACTTGCTAAAAACCTTTTGATCTTGCGAGCTCTTTAAATCCGTAGATCGGTTAAGAGACTTTTTAACTTTTGCGAGTTCTTCAAATCCGTAGATCTGCTAAGAGACTCTTTAGCTTTTGCGAGTTCTTCAAATCCGTAGATCTGCTAAGAGACTCTTTAGTTTTGCGAGTTCTTCAAATCCGTAGATCTGCTAAGAGACTCTTTAGTTTTGCGAGTTCTTCAAATCCGTAGATCTGCTAAGAGACTCTTTAGTTTTGCGAGTTCTTCAAATCCGTAGATCTGCTAAGAGACTCTTTAGTTTCCAGACTCTTCAAATCCGTCGATCTGCTCAGAGGTTTGGATTGTTCTTCCGATCTCTTGTGGTTCGGAAACCTGGGCAAGAGATCGCTAGTCTGCCTCTTTAGTTATGCCTTCGGCGATCCGTGGATCTGAGCCGGAGTTTTATAACTTGATTCGAGCGACTGTTTGTTGCGAACAAATTTTATTAGGGTACCGCGAATCCGAGGATTCTGGACGATTCCCTGAAGTGTATGATTTGGTCATTTCTTGAATTTTATCAAGGAATGGGCAAAGTCAACCTGTTTTTAGTCTCGGATTGATCAGATCCGAGGCTGCATATATATATAAAGGGACAATAATTATAGAGATAAGTTTAATGAAACACATGGTGCCAATGGCTTTCCTCTTCTCATTAAACAACTTACTTGGTTTACAGACAGAGATCATACAAAATATTTCTTGAGAACATCGGTATTCCAATGGTTCTTCAGAATTGTTCCATCTAACTGTTTCAGCATATACGTGCCTGGCCTTTTTTTCGGAATGGATGATGTATGGTCCTTCCCAAGTGGCTGAGAGTTTGCCATGGATCCGTCCTTTCTGAACCGAGGCGGCGTTTCTGAGTACTAGATCACCGACTTTTAGGGGTCTGGCGTTGACTCTTCGGTTGTAATGCTTGTTGACCCTCTGCAAATAGGCTGCGTTGAGTGTCCTTGCATCGTTCCGAGCTTCGTCCAGTAGATCGAGAGCTTCGGATAGAAGTTGATTGTTGCTTTCTCCTTGGAGCCCATCATACCTGTTGTATGCCTGGATCCTCAGGCTTTCTGTTCCGATTTCCACAGGAATTACAGCTTCGGATCCGTATACAAGGTGGAACGGTGTTTGCCCGGTAGCTTCTTTCTCAGTGGTCCGAAGGGACCATAGCGTTCCGGGTAGCTCTTCTAACCATTTGTTTTTGTCATCCTCGACTCTTTTCTTGAGTGCGTTGAGGATGAGTTTGTTAGCAGCTTCGGCTTGCCCGTTGCTTTGTGGGTGACAGACTGCCGAGTACGCTAGGTGTATGCCGAACTGTTTGCACCACTTTTGCAACGGGGTGTTGTCGAACTGTTTCCCGTGGTCGAAGACCATCAGTCTTGGTATGCCGAACCTTGTGATGATGTTCTGCCATATGAACTTGCGGACCTGAGGTTCGGTGATGGAGGAGACAGCTTCGGCTTCGATCCATTTGCTAAAATAGTCGACTCCTACAATCAACCACTTCTTCTGGTTCGTCGCTGAGGGGAAGGGACCAATGATGTCTAACCCCCACTGTGCGAATGGTAAGGGATACAGTGTTGATTGTAGGGTTTGAGCTGGTTGATGGATGGCTGGTGCGAACTTTTGGCATTTCTCGCATTTCCTTGCCATCTGCTTTGCCTCGGAGACCATAGTGGGCCACCAGTACCCAGCCCGAAGGGCTTTATGTGCTAATGTCCTACCTCCAATGTGGTTTCCGCATATCCCGAGGTGGATTTCCTTTAGGATGTAGTCAGCGTCTGTTGGACCCACACATTTTAGCAGCGGAGCAGAGAATGATTTCCTCATGAGCTCTCCTTCGGCGCTGACGATGAACCATCTGTTGAATCTTTTCAGTTTTCTCGCTTGCAGCTTATCTTCGGGGAGTTCTCCCCTTTCTTTGTATGCAACTACTGCGTCCATCCAGCTAGGTTCGGTACGTAAGCTGCATACTGTGGTGGGTAGCAAGTCGATGCTTCTCTCTTGGTGAACTTCCACGTGGACCGACCTGTTTAGGTCGATGAGTGTTGAGCTTGCGAGTTTTGACAGTGCGTCTGCTTGCGTGTTCTGTCCTCGGGGAATGAGGATGACTTCAAAGGATCTTAACTTTGACGTTAAGGATTTAATTTTTGCTAAATAGGCTGTCATGCTGGGCCATTTGGCCTCATACTCCCCTCGGATCTGGTTGGCTACAAGCTGGGAATCAGTTTTGAGGCGAACATGTTCGGCCTCCAGGGATAAACAAAGCTCTATCCCTGCGATTGCGGCCTCGTATTCGGCCTCGTTGTTGGTTGCTTTGAAGCCGAACTTCAATGCATACTCTATGCTTTTCCCCGTCGGGGGGATCAGTACAACTCCTGCCCCTGAGCCGTTTATTGTGGAAGATCCGTCAGTGAAGACCTCCCAAGTGCTTTTCGTATCATCCAACATTTCCTGGTATGAGCACTCGGCCAAGAAGTCTGCCAATGCTTGTGCTTTGATTGCTGTCCTCGGCTGATATTTGATGCCGAACTCTGATAGTTCGAAGGCCCAGGCAGCCAATCTTCCTGACCTCTCTATTTTGTCGAGTACTTTTTCGAGCGGTTGGTCAGTTAGCACTGTGATCTGGTGGGAGTCGAAGTATGGCCTCAGTTTTCGTGCAGCTACCACTACTGCATATGCGACTTTCTCGATGAGTGGGTACCGGGTTTCGGCCCCTGTGAGTGTTCGGCTGGTGAAATAGATTGGCTGTTGCTTCTTTTCTTCTTCCCGAAGAAGCACTGCGCTGACGGTTCCAGGGCTAACTGCGACATATAGGTACAGGGTTTCCCCCTCCTTTGATCTGGCCAGTGTCGGCAGTTGAGCTAGGTGGGCTCTGAGTTGCTGGAAAGCTTCTTTTTGCTCCTGTTCCCATATCAGTTCGGGATCCACTTTCCTCGGGACCCCCTTTTTCTTGACTGGTTCTGCTTCTCCTCCGGGGAGGTTCTTTGGTTTCAGTGCCTTGAAGAAGGGAGCTCCCTTGTCCGAGGCTTTTGATATGAACCTTGTTAGTGCGGCTAACCTGCCGGTTAGCCTCTGCACATCTCTCTTGGTCTTCGGCTCGGGTAAATCCAATGCCGCTTGGACTTTGTCTGGGTTCGCATCAATTCCTCTTTCGCTCACCATGAATCCGAGGAACTTCCCTGACTTCACCCCGAAGACGCATTTTTTTGGGTTCAGCTTCATGCTGTATTTTCTCAGATTTCCGAAGGTCTCTGCCAAGTCTTTGACATGGTCTTCCTCCTTGATGCTTTTTACGATGGAGTCATCCACGTAGACCTCCACATTCCTCCCTTTCTGGTCGGCGAAGACGTGGTCAACTAACCTCTGGTAGGTGGCTCCGGCATTTTTCAAGCCGAAAGGCATCATTTTGTAGTTGAACACTCCTGCGCTTGTGATGAACGCTGTCTTTGCCCTGTCATCGGGGTGCATGAATACTTGGTGGTAGCCTGAAAAGGCATCCATGAAGCTGAGCAGTGCATGGCCGCTGGTGGAGTCAACCAGTTGATCTATCCTTGGCAGGGGATAGCAGTCTTTGGGGCAGGCTCGGTTCAGATCTGTGAAATCTACGCACATTCGCCATGAGCCGTTCGCTTTCTTGACCATCACCACGTTGGCCAGCCACTTCGGATACATGCATGGTTCGATGAATCCGGCCTCTTGCAACTTTTTAACCTCCTCGGCGATGGCTTTGTTTTTCTCCGAGGAGTAATTTCTCTTTTTTTGCTTGATTGGCCGAGCTTCAGCGTTGACATCCAGCTTGTGACAAATCAGCTTCGGATTTATCCCTGGCATATCTGCTGCTGACCATGCAAAGATGTCTTTATGATCCCTGAGTAATCGGATCAAATCGATTCGGAGCCCCGAGCTTAGGCCCTTGCCTATTCGGACGCTCCTGTCTGAATCATCTTCGAGGAAGATATCCTCCATTTCTTGATCCGGTTCGGGGGATAGGGTTTCGGGGCGAGCATCAACTTCCGCGGGAGACAAGCTGCTCGTGCTTGCTCTTCTCCTTTTTGCCTCGCTTTCCTCTCCCGTAGCTCCTTTTTCCTCCTCGGGGCCGTCCCCTAGTTTGGGCTTTCGGACAGCAGTGTGGCAGGTTCTTCTCGCCACTTCTTGATCACCTCTGATTCGTTCGGCGAATCCTGCATCCGAGACGTATATCATCAGCTGGTGGTATGTGGAGGGGACTGCTTGCATCTTGTGAATCATGGTTCTCCCCATGATTACGTTGTATACGGAGTCGCAGTCCATCACCAAGAATTCGTCCCGAAGGGTTTTTGCTGCCTGGCCTTCGCCCACTGTGACTGGCAGGGTGATCTTTCCTCGAGGGATAGCTGCGGATCCGTTGAATCCGATCAGAGGATAGCTGACTTTCGTCAGTGCTTCCTCTGGTTCTTCGAGGATCAGCTGCTCGAAGCAGTTTCTGAAGATGATGTTGACGGCACTTCCTCCGTCGACTAACACTCGATGTACGTTGTGATTGTTGAGGTCCATGGAAATGACCAAAGGGTCGTCATGTTTGTACTGGACTCCGAAGCAATCATCAGCAGTGAAGGTCATGTTCGGGGGGTGTGGTTGGTTGTCTCCAACCGCGCTGAAGTTGACCCGATGGGAGAGGGCTCTTAGGTGTTTTTTGCTGGCCTGGCCAGACTTCTGTCCCCCGAACACCACTAGGATGTCATTTTTCTTGTGCCCTGTTGCTTCGTAGACCCTTTTCTGGGGTTGCTCGTGTTGTTTGCCGCTTGCGGCCTTTTCTTTTTCCTCCCTTCGGTCTAACAAGTACTGTTTCAGGTAGCCTCGGCGAACGAGGTCTTCAATGTTATCTTTCAGCGAGTTGCACTCTTCGGTATGGTGACCGAAGTCATCATGGAACTCGCACCACTTGTTCTTGTTTCTCCGAGCTGGGTTGGACTTGAGCTTCCCCGGTAGTTTCCACTTTTCATCATTTCTGTTGAGGCTGAATATCTCTTTTCGGGGCAGAGTTAGTGGAGTGTAGTTGGTGTATTTGGGTTGAAGTTCACCCCTTCTCCCGTCTTTCTTCGGGCTCATCTCTCTAGCTCCTACTTTCTCTTTCCCTTTCCTTGAGCCGCCCTCGGGCCTGCTCTGGTTATTCTTTGTGTCTCTCGGATCTGACGATCCCTTCAATTTTGCAGCGGCCTTGTTGAACTCTTCGGTTCTGATGAACGCATCGGCCATTTGGAGCACGTCAGCTATTTTGGAGGGGTTCTTCATTGAGAGTTCGTCACGGAACTTCCCTTCCTGGAGCGCGTGCTTCAAGGCGAAGATGGCCACGTCTGGCTGCAAGTTTGGTATGTTTGTTGATTCTTTCATGAATCTGGCCATGAATTCTCTCAGACTTTCGTCTCTTTCTTGTTGGATTGAGGTCAGTTCTGCTGTGGTTCGCTCGGGGCGATTGTTGCTCACGAACTGTGTGCAGAATCTCTTTTTCAGCTTTTTCCAGCTCTTGATCGATCCCTTCGGCAGCGATCTAAACCACTCTCCCGCCACTCCGGTTAGCGTGGTTGGGAAGTATTTACACCAACATGCTTCGGAGTAGGGACTCAAGAACATTTGCTGTTCGTATGAGATGACATGATCCCTCGGATCTGTGATTCCGCTGTAGGTTAGGTGCGCTGGCAGTCTTACTTTCGGTATTTCTTCCATGATCAGCTCGTCCGAGAAAGGGGATGACGTAGGAGTCATGATTCTTTTCCCGAGTCTAGCCCTGATGCCTTCGTTTGCCGAGGTTCTGTGATTAGAACGCTCGGGCGTACGATGGGGGCTAGGGGTTCGATCATGCCTCCTGTCTCTTCTTCTTTCTCGGCTACTGACCTCGGGTCGTTCGCCAGACCTGCTCGACTCACCTACCCCGAGTCTCGTATGGATCGAAGGTCTTAACCTTGAATGGACCGAGGGTCTCAACCTGCTGAGCACCGAGCTTCGGATCCGAGTGTTACGGGTAGTTGATTCGCTTTGGAGAGCTGTTGGAGTAGGCGATGGTCTCGCAAACCAATCTGGTTGTTGTTGTGCCCTTTTTTGGGTGTCCCACGTGCTTTCCATCCACCTCGACGTCAAGTGTGTACCTGTCAAGGGAAGGAGTTCTCGTTCGGGTCTGGACACTTCCACACTGGGTGGCTCGTTCAGCCTTCGCCTGGTCCTCCTCTCTTCTCTGCGGTCATTTGCCAGCCCTTGCTGCTTCTCATTGAAGAGGAAGTTTTGCATGATGGTCATGGCCGCAGTGAGCTCTTCCCTAGTTGGAATCGGAGGTCCTGCATTTGTGGCGGTCGTAGCTCTGCTTGGCTGTGACCTCGCCATCGATTGAGGGTGCCCCTCTTGGTCAGATTCTGAATCTGACCGCACCATCATATCGTCGTCTTTGTTGTTAACAACATCGTTCACCATTTTCGCGGGAAGAGGTGATTGATGTCTTTCAAAGGCTTTGAAGTGTTCTTCCCCACAGACGGCGCCAAATTGTTCCGGTGTTGTAAAGATGGAAACAATGGGCTTCGAATGAAGGCCCTTTTGTATGTGTTGAAGATCTTGCTTGTTTGAATGAGTGGAGTCCGAATTCACCTGCACAATAGCAAAGTTACTAGCCTCGGGGGTGTTTCCGAGGAAAGCCCCTCCGATGCCTAAGTAAGAATGATGCTCGGATTCTAGAGAGAAGTTCTCTAGAAGAGTAGTTTTAAGGCGGTAAATTGGACGTACCTTGAGGTGTGAGCCTTGGCGGCCTATTTATAGTGTTTGCATAATAAATGCCCATAGGTCATTTATTGCTTTTGGGCCTTGGGCCTTGATGGATGGCTGACTAGCCATTGGTGGGTTTGATGCTGTTTGTTTAGAGCCATTGGGCTTTGGACTTAGTGGCCCAATTGAGAATCAATTGGGAGCCCAAACAGCTATTAATCTTACGATCTATGAAAATTTATCTATTATCTAAATTTGGAGTATTTAGGTTAATGTTCCATTTGCCAAGTATATATACGGAGTATGATTATAAAATTGTAAAAGTACATAATGTTGTACAAAGTAGTTGTTCCAGATCAGTTGCGATTGTTAAATTACATCTTTTGTCTCTAAAAGATCGCCCCATTTGGCTCTTTCAAGTCTTTAAGACACGACTTAAAATATCAATATCTCTAATTCTACATGAGTTAAAATTAAAAAATGTTACATGACTATATTATTTCTTATAAGACAATGAGAATTAATGAGGTCAAAGTTTCTATGCTTGACCAAAAATATTGCAATGAGACAATATTTTAGGGAAGGAGAAAGTACACGTACGATGATACGACTATGCACCATGCATGTGTGAACAAAATGAAATCCCAATGTGTGGAAATTCGTTAATATCTTCAACAGGAGAACTGTCAAAGAGTGGAGAAGAGGGTGTAGACACCTGTGACGGCTCTTTTAAGCTATGAAGAAATAGAGATATTGTGACATATGTTCGTAGAGGGAAATTTGGGCCAGAGGACATTGAATGCAGGAATGCTAAACAGGAGGTGGATGTTATTCCTGTTTCTAGGATTGTAGGATTTCAAGCAAATAAAACTATATGCTGTGGTGAATTGAGTAACAGTAGTTCTTCTGATGAGGTTGATCTTAATTGCTGTGAATGATACTGGATCATATGGTGTAGCACTTCGAAAGAGAATGTTGTTACGTACCTTTGAGCCAACTTATACTCCACTGCGAACGTGATGTTTTGAACCTTGGATATGGGATGTTGTCTTCTGTCAGTACTGAGAAAACATGCAGTGCAGGGGCACAAGAGACTAGGAAAGAAAATTCTAGATTGGAGGATCAATTGAGTACCTCAATCTCGTCGTTCTCTTACTGCAGTCTGCAGAGAGGGGTTAAATGCATATCATGAATAGAAAAACCTCATGTTTTTTGATTGATGGTCCATCACCACTAGATCAGGAATTATTTGATGTTTTTTTTTATCCTCTCATGGACGTAGCAACCAAGAAAAATCAAGCGTAGTTAAAAGTCAGGTTGGAGGTAACTTTTTATGTATGGAACTAATGAGGAATGACCTCCCATTCTCTAGCATCATCTCTCCATGGTCAGAAATCTTTGAAAGGACAGAAACTGCAGATGGGTTTAAGATTGTAAGAAGACACTTAGAGAGTGAATGCACACCAATTAGTAATATTAGACTGTCACTTGATGGATCTAGTGTTGGGTTTAAACATTTGGTATCATAATGTTTAAACCTATGCACAACCCGTGCCTTGCACGGGCCAAGAGACTAGTTATACTAAAACAGACACCATGAATGACACATATCACTTCCTGGTGAAAGTTTTTCCCGCCAAAACTTTTTTATTATTCATTTCTTTTTTTCAATAATTTTTTATGGAAAAGGTTCAGTATATTTGATTAAAACTTTATTAACCTGACAAAATATTTTGTACTACATAATACTTTATTTTCGAATAGTTTTTTGTTACTCAAATATTTTATAAAAAATGGTCAAATTATATTTTTATAATATATGTGCGTGCACGAGACCTAATCTAGTTAATTTATAATTACATGTTAACATAAAGTCTAAACAACTAAATTTTTATGTTATTTTTTATTTATTATGGACCATACTGGAATAAATATAACAATTAAAGCATTAGGAAAATCATGAATTAAACATGATATCATAAATCTCATAAGCATCAACTATAGAAATGTCGTGCATAATCTAATTTGGTGCTTATTAATTTGTAGCATGTAGTTCCATACGTCCATTATAAAATAAATTAAATGAATTGTAAGATGCTCTAAATGGAAAATTACTTGGCATGAGAAATGACATAGTGTACAGATGTAGTTGATGAACTTAAAATCTTTTCACTTTTATGGACTACATGTATTTTGGTCAAGTATTGAGCTGAAGAAAAATCTCGAACTTTAATTATTCTAAGTAGCAACAGGGGCATCACCCGGGCCACACACTAGTTGTATAGTTAAAGAAAGAAGGGAGCAGACGAGAAGTCGAGTTAGAGAGAGGAGGTGGATAGGTAAGGAACAAAGGGTATAATATATGGGATTTTCATCCACAATTAACGTCGAATAAAAAAAAAGTGAGATGTCGAATAGTGTGACACGTATTTTATTATTGTTGGTACGAGCTATACAAGGGCAATGCATTATTATTATTATTATTATTATTATTATTATTATTATTATTATTATTATTATTATTATTATTATTATAGTATAAAAGAAAGTGTAAGGTGGGTCGAAAAATGATGCAATTTTCAGATGCATGATGAGTCATATTTGTATAGGGTATTTTAGGCGCATTTAGGTTGCATTATTAGGCATTTATATCATTTTAGTTGCATTTAGGATCACATTTGCATAAGTTATCGTTGTCGTACTCTATTACGCCCCGTTTGTGTTTTCTTAATGTTTCAGGTGATTTTACGGTCATTTGGATGCTTTCGGAGTGTTATGAGTTGATTTGGATGATGAACGGATGGAATGTTGACTCGAGGATCATTGCATATCTCTAGGGATAATTTTGAGTCAATAACGAAGCTAAACGCTATTTTTCTAAGCATCAAAACGGACAAGCGTTCACTCTTTTGATGATATCTCAAGTTCTACATGTCGGAATGAGGCGATTTTTATTGGCCTAGAAAGTAGACTTCAAGAGTTTTCCAACGACAGGTCACACGTCCTTATAGGCATTGTAGAACAAGAGTTATGACATAAACAAGATGGCTCGACTATCCGATTCGCCCGAAGCCCAAAACGATGGCCCAATCTTCCCCTTGGGCGCGAAAACCAGCGACCCACCAGCGGGCCCGCTGGTTTCTCCGCCCAACTACTTCCACACGCGGGTTCATGCTTTCGTCTTGGTGATCGTCCAATTAAATCTTAGCTTATGTAATTGTTATCTTTTCCTATTTTTTGTTTAGAATTTAGGAAACACTAAAATACCTCAAGGGAATGAATGTATTCCCTTATGCTTTTATTTCCTTTAGGTTTCAATTCCCTAGATTTGGAATTCACGTTCTTTTTCTCTCTTTTCTTCTTCATGAACCCTAGTTTTTCTATATACTCCATCAATGTAATTCTTTGAGGTATAATTGATTTTTCTCTTTATTTTATTTATTGCTTTTAATTATGTTTTCATTCTTAGAATTGATTTTCATTGTTCGTTTCATGATTGAGTAGTTCGCTTTCTAGGGTTTGGGAATCCATGTTTATATTATGAATCCTTATTATTATTGTTGATGGTTTGATTATTCATTGATATTTCTAGTTGATTAGGTTTATATTGTTAATCTTTGCAATCTGATCAATTGTTTGATTAAATCATGCTAATAGGATTTAGAATCGAAAGATCGAATTTTAGAGGCTTACCTACAACTAGCAATTCTGATTATGTTAGCGATCGTACTGCATATGTTGAATTGAGAGTGTTAAGACCCGACCGTAGGATTAACTTGTGCTCTAGATAATTTGAATATTTGAGTTGTTGATGATGTTTTGATTGATTCTGAACTATGAATATGGTGAACCGTTGCCCTAGATATTTTAGTTTATTTTTCTATTTATTTTAGTTTAAACATTGAATCCTAAATTTCGTGACATTGTTAGTTTCGCCATACCTTGAAAGCTAGATTTAAATAGCCATCTCTCTGTGGATTCGACCCTGCTTACCCTACTACATTGTTAGGAGGTTTCGTTAGGATTTTATTTTTGACGGGTGTACGACAGCCTATCAATGCACAATGTTTCTTTTGCAAAAATGGGATGCGTACTGTAGTTGATTCTCATCTATTCCCTCATATTGTGGCAATCGATTAAGGAAAGTAGTTTATCCTGCCTTAACTAGTTTAATGGAGCCGGCAGACAAGTTTAGTATATGTATCGT
Organism: Spinacia oleracea; assembly: GCF_020520425.1. Classification (NCBI taxonomy): domain Eukaryota; kingdom Viridiplantae; phylum Streptophyta; class Magnoliopsida; order Caryophyllales; family Amaranthaceae; genus Spinacia; species Spinacia oleracea. Next base: position 188,193,541 of record NC_079490.1, read on the forward strand.
AAAAAATTGGCAAAACCCCCTCTTTGTGAAGCAAGAGTACCATAGAGGCATAGATTGATCTACAGAGGCTCAAGTATTTGATCACAGTCAGTAGGCCTAATATCGATTACAAGCTTTATATCTTGGTAGGTCTGAATGTGGTGACTATTGTCTGTAACATAGTCCGCTGCACAGTTAACTTCCCGATATATATGACATAAAATATAATTGTCAAAACGAGTAAACAAATGTTTGACACAAATTCTTATTTAAAAGCGGTGTACAATAAATATTGTACACTGGAGTAAAAGTTGACTCAAAATGCTCTAAAGTTACATTTATATATTTAAAAGTTATTTATTTTTTAGTGATAAAATTTTTCATTTGAATAAAATTATTTCTTCAAAATCACTAATAATGTAAAATTAATTATTTAACCCTTTAAAATGTTTATCTATCAACTTTTTATTTTTATAATATAAAAGTTACAAAAAATTAATTTAAAATTACAAAAAAATATATAAAAGTTATTTTAGTGTATAATAAATTTATTATACACCTTATGCACGTAACACCTTTTGAATGCTTGATGAACCGACTGATTTTATTACGAGTATTTGATGACAGAATTGATGAGTACAAAAAACACGTCACTAACTATTTCTATTACCCTTCTTTCGATCTCCCGCCACCTGCAACAGACCATCATTTCTTCTGATTTTCTTGAATTCCAAGTTCAATTTTGCTTGATCAATTGCAGTTTCTGCATTTTTTATCTGTCAATTTAAAAAGTAATCCACCCAAATTCCTCCATAAATCTCTCCATTTTTTTTGTCTTGTTCAATTTTATAGCTTCAATTAATTTATGGAAAAACTTACTCATTTTTCCAAGATCTTCTGCTCATATTTGAATTTTCCGCTTGCATTTCTCTTTCTGATAATTCTAATTCATGTTATTCTCTCATACTATTGACGAATTTAAATTTTTAACATCATTTGCAGGTTGAAGATATGGATCAAAATTCAGAAATGCAGTACAAATCAATAAAACCTCGAGGTCTGATTTCGATGTTCATTTTTCTCCTTTTGTTATTTTTTTGGGAGTTTAGAGATTTATTGATTAATGTGGAAATTGGAAATTAGAATTCTATTGATTACTGATTAATGTTAGGGTTTTAAACAACATCATATAGTCATGTAGGGTAGTTTTGATAGTTCATGCGATTAGGGAATGATTAGTATAGTAGTGCTTCATATTACTTAATCTCAGGACATTTTAGGAAGTCTAACCAGGAACGATAGGGATTTTAGGAAAGATGACAACATTTTCCGAACTTCTCAAATTAGCGAGGGAGACTATAATTAGCAGACAAAGGATGAAGAATACCTTTATTTACTTTTTTTTTTTTTTTTTTTGGGAGTGGAAATGGAGGTTGGGGTTATACTGGCAAGGCCGTATGGTGAGATGCAGTATCAATTATTATTGTTCAAATAATACTTCCTCCTTTCATTTTCTGTTGCATAATGTTTCTCTTGTGGAAGATTTTGTATCATTTTCGACATTGTTCATTTTGGACAATTTTGACAACAAAATGACTTTCTTGCCTTACTTTAATGTTGTTCTCTCTCTCTAATCCTTTTACATAATCACATGGTCAAGTGGTCCATCTCCACCCATTTTCCCCATTCCTTAATTTGTGTCTCCAGCTCATACGTTGCAACAGATAAAGAAAGGAGGAAGTATACAAGTATTTGTAGGTCAATGATGCTGCTTTAAGCGGATATTAGACTGTTTTATCTTTGCGGTTAACCATTATATTTGGGAATTGTGGGATTGGCTTCGTTTAATGTTAGGATGTTATTAGTTCTCAGTTAACTTTGTCGGTAATAGACTGTTACTTTCTGAACTATTCAAGTGCTGGTACAAGCTTTGACCGGTTATTGTTAAATTTGTTACAAAACCTCACTTTTGGTTGGAAACAGATGTTTGCATTGTTGCTGTTGCACGCACTCCAATGGGTGGGCTTCTTGGTTCTTTATCAACTCTATCTGCCACCAAGCTTGGGTCTATAGCTATCGAGTGTAAGGACAACAAGTTATTTGCTTTGTTATTATCATCCTGTGTGTAGTCTATTAGTCCTGTATGTTGTTCGACCAGTCCATAATGCACTGTAAATATGTAGGTGCTCTTAGAAGGGCAAGACTGGATCCATCATTTGTACAAGAAGTGTTCTTTGGGAACGTTCTTAGTGCCAATTTGGGACAGGCTCCTGCTAGACAGGCTGCTTTAGGCGCAGGAATTCCTAACTCAGTCGTCTGCACAACCATTAACAAAGTATGCTCTTCAGGAATGAAAGGTGCGTTAATTTTTTTGCGCTGGCAATCTATCTCCTCAATAGAGCCAGTAACTTATTTGATGGATTGGTACAGCCACCATGCTTGCTGCTCAAAGTATCCAATTGGGTGCTAATGATGTTGTCGTGGCTGGGGGGATGGAGAGTATGTCTAATGCGCCTAAGTACCTAGCCTTAGCCAGGTTAGTTCTTTATCTTTAATTAGTGATTACAGATTCGCTGTTGTTGAGTTCATTCACTCAACTATTGTTTAATCAATCTGTCTGTGGGAGGCTGGGAGCTATATATATCTTGTATCATCTCACTTATACGCCATGAATTTTTCAATTGCTTCCTTGTTGGTGTAGGGAGTGTCTAGTTTGTATGATTTATTCAACTTGATGCTGTGTAGTTTCAAGCTCTTTCTCTGTGTGATGTGATTTTCATTTTTGAATCAAGAATCTTTGTGTATTTAGAGAGGATAGGGAGGATAAACTTGCAGTTGGCTGGTTGTTGTCCACTTTTTGTAAAACTCCCAGGGATTCTTTTGAATTGATTTGTGGTTTCTGCACCACTACTGTCTACAGTTTCATGGATTTTACTTTAGTAAAACATCTATGCAGAATTCCTTGTTATTCCATAATCAGTTGGATCTCTTTAAGTAACTCTATGTATAGAACTGTCCTGTGCTATGCTCTCATTTCTCTACAATCAGAAAAATCTCTTGCCGTTCATATGTAGCATACTTTAATCTCACTGAACCGTTTGCAATTTTGGTTGACCAATGAGGCACTTTCACACCTACTTCAGTACTTCATCGCCTTTACGTGTCTTATATGATACTACTCCCTCCATTTCAGAATACTCGCAACACTTATGTTTGCGCGGAGTTTTAGGAATGTTTGTAGGTAGTACATGAAAATGAATAAATTAACGTGCAAGTGGAGTAAGTGGTGATATTTTAATTGTTCGTGTGAGAGAGTAATAATGAAAAATTGGTGCAAGTGGGATAAATAAGAGAGAAACAATAAAGAATTAGTGGTCTCATGCCAAAAGAGGAAGTGTTGCAAGTATTCAGAAACGGCCGAAAGAAGCAAGGGTTGCAAGTATTCGGAAACGAAGGGAGTGAACTTAAATATTCCTTAAAATAATACCACATCCGTTTCATAATGACCTTTACTCTCCGTTTTAGTCTGTTTTATAATGCTTTTTACATTGTGATTTATACTATTTTTTTTAACATGAAAATGTAAATGTACAATCTTAGCCCTGTTAGGCTGTTACCCTACAAAATTTACATCTTTCCGCTCACTTTCTCTTACTTTATTCTTTCTTTTTTTATCTTACACTCACCCACTTTTTTATACTCTCTCTCTTACTTTATCCATATCTTATTGTGCTCGCCCACTTTTTACACACTTTTTCCCATTTGTCTTAATAGTTGTGCAAATAAAGGTAACCGTAAAGATCATTATAAAACAGAGGTAGTATTTGTTATATATTTATACATTTTATTAACATTAACGGGTAATATAGGTATATCACAGTGGCATATTGGCATATAATACAGATAGAAGCAGTATAGTTGGCAGCAAAGGTTCTACTATGCTGGTTTGGTAGCCGCCTAGCCGGTAGTAAATAGCGGGAATGAGAATGAATCTAATGAATCTTAGTGTAATTTGGCAAGGGAAGTAATATCATCACATCATGGTAATACAAACTCATCCCTCGTGTTATTCTTCATAAATTCCTTCCCACCCAATATCACCCCCGAATGGCTAGGGATGGTAATGATAATGAGAAAATGAGACACTTGAGGTAAGTTAGCATTCATGGGCATTGGTAATTTGGTATATGACTTTTGGTGCAAATTTACAATACAAATTTATTCCTATTAGTCTAAACTCTAAAGTGGCACGAACTTGTATCTAGCTTGAGAAACACTAAACTTCCATGTAGATAAGAATCTGCATGAATAACTTTGTTTCAATGTTTACCAGAAACAACATTTAACATCCCTCGCTAACTACAGAACTGGATCAAGGCTTGGACATGACACCATAATCGATGGAATGCTGAAAGATGGACTTTGGGATGTTTACAACGATTTTGGAATGGGAATCTGTGCGGAAATGTGTGCTGATAACTATCAATTTTCAAGAGAAGAACAGGTATAATCAATTCATATTATTTTGTATTACTGCTTATCTTCTACGTGAGTGAAGTTCTTTGTGTTAGGTGATATTTATCACTTTTGTGTGTGTTGCACGCACACGCATCATCCATTTCATTTCAAGCTAGTAATTTACAACTATCCAGCCCTGAATTTTTGAATCAGTAATAAAAACAATATAGAACAAACAATTGTTTAGGTTAGGAATCAGATTTAAAGAGTTAGTGTATAGCAGATCAAAAGGATAAATAAATGTGGCATTTCCATGATTTTTTACAGTTTGTCCTCTGTATCAATTATCAAAATCAAAATCAAAATCATGACGAGCTGTTATAAAATCTGGCGATTAGGGATATGTACTAAAGCAGTGATGCTTTACGCCATTACTCAATGTCTTAGTGATGAATGGAGACCTCTATATAAAAAAAATCATCAAAATAACTCTTTTTGGATAAAATGCAACTTATTCAAGTAGATAGTCAACGTGAGAAGTTGTTGTTCAATTAAGTGTGATAAGCACTCATGTTGGACTATGTAAATTCTTCAACTACCTATGTCTGCTTCACTTTGCTTTTATTATCGATAAACATTGGGAATGTATCTTTTGTCTTCTTTCAATTCACAAATTGGATATGTATGTGGATAATAAATTTGATAAACTTGTACTCTGTAATTGGTAATTTGTGGCTTACGGGCTTGTCCAGATAAAATCAACATCTTCTTAAATGTGTTTCTCGAGTGTACATAGTCATAGCCTTCATTTTTAGGATTTAAATTTCTCGGATCCTAAAAGATGAGAGGCCGGAATGCTTTACATGGGCCTGAACCCGGGAGACCATTGGAGGCCTAGTGGGTGGTTATGAGACTTACAACCATCTACTCCGACTCTTAAATGTTACTTTAGCGTTTTTTGTTTTCTTACGAAACTCATTTTGTTGAATAGAAGCTGTTTCGTGCCATTATGCGACTTACAACCATGTGCATATATTCCACACAAACTTACATGACCCTTGAACCATCGGTCAACTTCCCTTAAGTTCAGAAATCGTGTCTCGAAAGTCTCTAAAATTGTTCAGATTGCGTATTTGCGTGTATCTTCATTTTTGGAACATTTTTTAATTTCTCAGATCTGAAAGGTTAGAGGCCCGAATGTTTTTCATAGATCCCATGAGACCATGGAAGGCTATTAGGTAGTTACAACCATCTACTTTGGCTCTTAAATGTTTTAGCCGAAGTTGACGCGTGTGTTCATGTTTCTAATTACCTTATATGACCCACCAAAACACCGGTCAACTTCGCTTAAGTTTTATAACACCAGTCCCGAAAGTCTCTGAAATTGGTCCGACTTTGTGTCTTATATGACCTTAATTTTTAAGATATCTTTGAATTTATCGGACACGATGGCTAGACGCCCGAATGCTTCCCATAGACCCTATGAGACCACTTGAGCCCTATATGGTGGTTACAACTATCTATTTCGACCCTTAAATGTCACATTAGGCGGTTTTCTTACAAAACTCAATTTATTGAATTGAAGCCGTTTAAAGTCTTTATGTGACCAGCTAGCGTGGTTTTATGGTTCTAAACTACCTTGTATAACTCCCGGAAACATCAGTCCATTTCACTTAAGTTTTAGAATCCTAGTCCCTCAAGTCCCCGAAATTGTCCGATTTCGCATTGTAGCCTTCAAGTTTTGACAATTTTGAAGTTCTCGTACTTGAAGAGGTTAGACGCCCAAATGTTTTCTATGGATCCCAAGAGACCACTTTAGGGTCACTTGGTGGTTATCTACTTTGGCTCTAAATGTCATTTTATCGAGGCCGTTCCGAGTCTTTACGTGACCAACTAGCTGGTAATTATGGTTCCAAATTACCTTATATGACCACCCGAAACATCGGTGAACTTTACTTACGTTTTAGCATACGGATCCCGGAAGTCCCAAATTGATCAATATCGTGTACACCTTCATTTTGGGGACATTTTTTTATTTATCATACCCGAAGTTTAGACGCTTGAATGTGTCTGATGGACATATGAGAGACCACTTGAGGCTTATTATGTGATTACAACCATCTACTTTGACTCTTAAATGTCACATTTGCCTCGTTTCAAACCTTTATGTGATCAACCATTGAGCGTTTATGGCTCTAAACTTTGAATGAACTTTCGAAACATCGGCGAAGTTTAAGAATACGGGTCCCTGAATTCTCCAAAATTGATCTGGTTTTGTGTATACCTTCATTTATGAGACATTTTTTTTTAATTTCTCGGACCTGAAGGTTGGACGCATGAATGTTTCGCATGGACCCCATGAGACTATTTGAGGCCTATTGGGTGTTCACAACCATCCAATTCGGCTCTTAAATGCCATTTTAGGTTATTTTCTTCATAATTCGTTTTGTTGAATTGAGGTAGTTTCGGCCTTTGTGTGTCCAACTAGCGTGTGTTTATGGTTCTAAGTTACCTTATATATAACCCCTCGAAACATCGGTGAACTTTAATTACGTTTTAGAATATGGGTCCTGAGATTCTCCAAGCTTATTATAGCCTTCATTTTGGGACATTTTTTATTTTCTTGGACCCGAAAGGTTGGAGGCGCCGAATGCTTCTCATTGAACTTATGAGATCACTTACAAGTTACAACCATCTACTCTTGCTCTTAAATTTCAGTTTAGCATGTTTCATTTCAAAACTCATTTTGTTGAATCGAGGATGTTCCCAAGCTTTATGACCAATTAGCTGGAGTTTATGTTTCTAAATTACCACCTTGCGAAACATCGGTAACTTCACTTAAGTTTTAGATTCCGGGTCTCGTTCCCGTAAGTCTCAAAATTGGTGCGTTTTCGCTTATTAGCCTTTATATTTGGTACATTTTTTATTTTCTGGCCTAGAAAGGTTAGATGCCCGAATGTTTCTCATGGACCCCATAAGACCACTTGTAGCTTATTTTGTGGTTACAACCATTTACTCCGGATCTTAAATGTCATTTTAGCAAGTTTTTCTTACAAAACTCAGTTTGTTGAATTGAAAGATTCCCGATCCTTTATGTGACGAACTAGTGGGTTTGTATGATTATGCAACTTTCCTTATGAATCAGATTAGTAGGAATAACAATAATATTTAAATAAATTGATTATCCGACAAGTGTTATTATCTCTAAACACGTTGTAAAACTTTTACTGAAAAGATAAATAATACAGAAGTGTTCACAACACTTATTGTAACTCACAACGTATACGCACCCTCATTACACCCAATAATTTTTCTCTAAAAATTCTCTTAAAGCTTTTCTCTCTCTCTATGCTTTATGTTTTCTTTTTGTTTTGGGATGATTTTACAATGATCAATAGCATGTTTATATATGCTTTTGTTTTTCCTAAAATAGTGGGTGAATCAAAGTAAATATCTTAGAACCTCAAATTGTTTTAGCATTTCTCTTACGCGTCCTATAATCTTGCATAGGATGAAATTGCTTAATTTAATTTTAACCAAAAATAAATAATGCTTTATGTTCCTCCAACAATCTCCCACTTGAAGACTGATTTTAATCTGTCTTCACACCTTACTCCATGCCGAGAAACTTTTCTCCTTTTTTGTTATTCATGCAGCCAACTAAAGTTGAACACAACTTTAGTTTGTCGATATTCACCGTTTTTGTTAACACATCCGCCGAATTCTTGGTTCCTTGGACTTTTTCCAATTTTAACACTTCATCCTCTTGTAAAGATCGGATAAAATGATATCGATGCCCAATATGCTTTGTTCGAGAATGGAATGTTGAATTCTTTGCCAAGTGTATCACACTCTGACTATCATTATATAGAACATTATTCTCCTGCTTGAATCCCAACTCAGTTAACAAACCTTGAAGCCATATCATCTCTTTACCGACTTCAGTTACTGCTACATATTCAGCCTCTATAGTGGATAAAGCAACAATCTTCTGTAACTGCGACATCCAGCTGACCGTTGTATTTCCAACTGTAGCCGGTGGTGCTCCTTCTATGGTCGACTTCACCTCCAAAGTCTGCATCGGCATAACCCTGTACTTTTAATTCACCTTTACCAAAGTACAAACACTTCTCCGTGGTACCTCGTAGATACCTCAAAATCCATTTCACCGCTTCCCAATGAACTTTTTCTGGATTTGACATAAACCTGCTCTATGATGCTCGGACTCGGCTCACCACCCCTCCGTACCGGTGTCGACACGACGCGACCCGGGTACGGACACGAAATCCGGATCGGACCCGCCGGAGAGAAAGTGGACTCGGCATTTACTAACCCTAGATCTAAAATTAAATCTCAAATCCAGCAAATCAAACGCCAAAACCTTAGGGCTTTTGTTCGGCCAGAAAAGACAAGTAGATCGGAGGCAACGGAGTTGTCGGATTTCTTCTCCGGCGAAGGAGGCTGTCTTCTTCTTATCTTCGACTTTTTTTTTTCCTTTGAAACTGTCTTCGACTTGTGTTGGTTCTGTTTTCTTTTAACTCTTTTTTTTTTTTTTTTTTTTTTTTTTAATGTGGGGTGGGTTAGGTGGAAGATAAAGTCACGTGAGTCCTTTAAATTCTGCCTCTTTTTCTGTATTTTTACTTTATTTAAAAAATGAGCAATAAAGTATGGTCTTTTATTCTGCCTCTTTGTCCGGTTTTTACTTTATTTAAAACTGAGCAATAAAGTATGCATCTTTATCTGGTGGGGTCTTTAATTTTATTTATTGAAAATTGGGAAAGAGTTTGACTAACAATCAGTATTTCTACTTCTTTTTTTAAAATCCGCACATAAAAATTTAATTTTTTTTTTCATTGCCGTGTCCCCGAGTCCATATACAAGTTTTGGACCCTTTTAAAACGTGTCCCCGAGTCCTTGATTTTTTAATTTCTCATGTCCGACACTCGGACCCCTTACCCGGGTCCGACACCCGTACCCGAGTCCGAGCATCCTAGATTACCTGCTAACAACTCCCACTGCATGTCCAATATCTGGTCTTGTACAAACCATTGCGTACATCAAACTCCCAATGGCTGAGGCATAAGGAACCTTTGCCATAATATCTATATCTTCCTGCGTCTGGGGAGACTGATCCTTGGATAATCGAAAGTGACTTGCCAAGGGTGTACTAATTGGCTTGGAGTCACTCATATTGAATCTCTGTAGAACACATTTGATGTACTCTGATTGAGATAACTGCAAAGTACCTTTATGTTTATCTCTTGTAATTTGCATTCCAAGAATCTTCTTTGCTGGACCTATGTCCTTCATGTCAAACTCCTTTGACAATTGCTGCTTCAACCTTTTATTATCATCCATATTTGGACCTGCTACTAACATATCATCGACATAAAGTAGTAAGCTGATATAACTGGACTGATATCTTTTAATGTAGCAACAGTGGTCAGCGTTGCACTTCTGAAAATCTTCCTTGTGCATAAAGCTATCAAACTTTTATACAACTGTCTCGGGGGCTTGTTTTAGGCCATACAAACTTTTCTTAAGTTTGCACACCATATTTTATTTCTTACTTTCTAAGAAGCCTTCTGGTTGATGCATATATATCTCTTCATCCAGATCCCCATGAAGAATGCAGTCTTCACATCTAATTGCTCTTGAAGATCTTCAATGGCAACAATACTCAACACTGTTCTAATGGTATGGAGTTTCACAACAGGTGCAAAAACTCATTGTAGTCGATTCATTTTTTCTATTGGAATCCTTTGACTGCTAATCGAGCTTTGTATCTCTTGGAACCATCATGCTCCTTTTTCACTCGATATACCCATTTATTGTGAAGAATTTTCTTACCTATGAGTAACTCAAATAGTTCCCATGTCTGGTTTGAGATCAAAGATTTCATCTCATCTTTCATTGCAAGCTCCCACTTGCTAGCATCACTAGTCTGACATGCTTCATTATAGCATTCATGCTCTCCCTCATCAGGCAATAACAAATAATTCATATATTTTCTGTTTGGCACATGTGGACGAGTAGTCCTCCTCAATACCGGTGCTGAACTAGAAGGTTGTGGCATGTTGGACTGTGGCATAGTGATTTGTCCAATTGATTCATCTTGTTGAGGTTTCCTTACAATTGGCTCTGTCATTGTACTATGTGGGACATAATCTTCATCAACAAACATCGGCCCACTCTGTACTGAGTCGCTGGCGTCAGTTTTGTGTCTATCCTTGTACATAACTCTTTCATTGAAAATCACATCTCTAGTACGGATCACCTTTTTGTTTTCATCATCCCAGGTGCGGTATCCAAACTCATCCCACTATAGCCAATAAAAGTGCATTTCTTAGATTTAGGATCAAGCTTATTCCTGCCTTGATCACTAATATGCACATATGCTACACAACCGAATACCTTTAAGTGAGATACACTTATCTCTCTTCCACTACATACCTCTTCTGGTATTTTGTATTCTAACGGAGTTGATGGTCCTCGGTTGATCAAGTAAGCTGCTGTGTTGACTGCTTCTGCCCAAAACTTCTTCGGTAACCAGACTCTGTAAACTAGATTGTATACGAATGCTTCTGGCTCTTTCTGTCAACGTTCGGTTTATACGCTCAGCCACACCATTGTGTTGGGTGTACCAGGTACGGTTCTCTCCATCCTTATTCCATGATCATAGCAAAACTTCTTGAACGTGGTGTCTTCATATTCACCACCATTGTCAGTTATGAACTTTTTGATCTTCAAACCTGTCTCATTTTCAACCATAGCTTTCCATCTCTTGAAAGCTTCAAACACTTCAGATTTATGTTTTAGAAAGTAATCCCATACCTTCCGAGAATGATCATCAATAAAAGTTACAAAATAGTGTTTTCCACCAATGGATGAAGTAGTTGTTGGTCCCCTAACATCGGAGTGAACAAGCTCCAACTTTTCATTCTTTGGGGTTCTACCACTAGTCTAAAAGCTTACCCTCTTTTGTTTTCCAAGTATGCACTCCTCGCACATGTCTACTTCAATATGCTGTAACTCTGGAATTTTCCCTTTTGAATGCATAAGCTTCATCCCTTTCTCACTCATGTCGCCAAGTCTTTGGTGCCACAATTTGGAATTTCCATTTCCTGATGCAAGTGCAATTGCACAACACGCCCCTGCTGTCATGTAAAGAGTACCACTCTTTTTACCATGCACAACTGTCATTGCACCTTTTGAAATCTTCCAATTATCACCTTAGAAGTTTGTAGTGTAGCCTTCGCTAGCCAACTGCCCGAGTGAGATCAAGTTCTTTCTTAGGTCGGGAATATGCGACATCTTTCAGCTCCCTAACTGGCCCATTTAACTTAATCTTCACCACACCTTTACCAACAATATCACAAGGTTGATCATCACCTAGATATACTTTCCCAAGATTTCCAGGGACATACCTCTCGAAGAAATCTTTCTCCGAACTAGCGTGGAATGATGCTCGAGAGTCTAACACCCAAGACTCTTCCTTGCTCTCCAAAGAGCATATCAATGCATCATCACCTTCTAAGGTAGAAGTAATATTTGTTTCTGCCTTCACTTCTTGATTTTTTGGTGCACTCTTGCAATGATTTTTATAGTGCCCGATATTCCCACAATTCCAACACTCGACAATCCTCGAGCTCGTCGAATTATTGGGAGTCCTTGATTTCGATCTCCAATTTCTAGATTTACCTTGATAGCTTGATCTTCCACGTTCATTCCTTCTAGTTGTAGTTGTTCCTCTTGACTCTGTATGCAATACTGAAGAGGTTGATGATTCACCCGACTCTCTCCGTCGGATCTCTTCACTGAGAACCAGATCACGAACGTCGTCAGATTTCAACTTATTGCTTCCCGATGAGCTACTCACAGCTGTGACTGTAGCACTCCAGCTATCTGGTGATGAAGACAAAAGTATCAATGCTCGAACTTCATCTTCAAAATCTATTTCGACTGAACTTAATTGAGTTGTGATTGAATTAAGTTCGTTGAGATGTTGAGCTAGCGATGCACCTTCCGTCATCCGCAAATTGAATAATCCCTTCATTAAATGAACTTTATTAGAGGCCGATGGCTTCTCATACATATTCGAGAGAGCTTTCATAAGACCTGCCGTGGTCTTTTCCTTTGCTATATTAAAAGCAACATTGCGCAATAACGTTAATCGGATAACTCCGAAGGCTTATCTGTCGAGAAGATTCCAATCTTCGTCTTTCATTCCCTCTTGCTTAGTTTCTGAGAGGTTCATAAACCTTTTTCTGGTACAGGTAATCTTCGATCTTCGATTTGCATCTTCAAAAACCCGAAATCTGCACCATCGAATTTCTCGAGTTTTACCTTTCCTTCGTCTACAACCATTGCTCCCACTTAAATCTGACTTCTTTGGATCGAATTTGACGATTCCTCTATGGATACAAACAAAACTTACCAACTCGGCTCTGATACCAGTTGATAGGAAATTATGCAACTTTCCTTATGAAATGAATCAGATTAGTAGGAATAACAATAATATTTAAAATAACACACACAAATAAATTGATTATCCGACAAGTGTTATTATATCTAAATATGCTGTAAAACTTTTACTGAAAAGATAAATAACACACAAGTGTTCACAACACTTATTGTAACTCACAATCTTGTACGCACCCCAATTACACCCAAGAATTTTTCTCTAAAAATTCTCTTAAAGCTTTTCTGTCTCTCTTCTTTATGTTTTTTTTTGTTTTGGGATGATTTTACAATGATCAATAGCATGTTTATATATGCTTTTGTTTTTCCTAAAACAGTGGGTGATTTAAAGTAAATATCTTAGAACCTCAAATTGTTTTAGCATTTCTCTTACGCATCCTATAATCTTGCAAAGGATGAAATTGCTTAATGTTTTTTTATCTAAAAATAAATAATGCTTTATATTTCTCCAACAAGTTTTGACACTTATCTAGGCACACAGTTTGAGGAAATAAGTTGTTTCTTGGTTATCAAACATTATTTTATTAGAAAAGTAGATGTGAAAGAAGATAGCGGGGTACTATTTTACTGAAAAGTAGATGTGAGAAAATAGTAGGGTATTATTTTGTTGAAAAGTAGATGTGATAAAATAGTGGGGTAATCTTTTATTGAAAAGTAGATGTGATAGAAGATAGATCAAAAAAAATTTAATTGATAGTGAGAGAGTGTGTGACCCTAACTTTTTAGTAGGAGGAAGAGAAAGATATTAAAATAATTGTGGGGTTTTTCCCAAAATAATACAAACTAATCAAGGACGAATGGAAATGAGAAGTGTAAAATCTGAGTTGGGACGAAGGGAATAACTTACCCCCCCACCAACCCAAGCATCGGGCAACATCCTTTAATGTTACAAACTTGGTCTCGGGACTCTCCAAAGCTAGTCTGGTTTCGTGTATTTTATTAGCCTTCACTTTTGGGACATTTTTTAGTTTCTCGAATCTGAAAAAGTTAGAGGTATGTGTGAATGACCTGGCAGAGGCCCCCAATCAAGATTACCTACGCAAGAAGAGGACAAGAGAAGCAGCAGCCAAATACATCCAAACCAAGAGATGCAAAACAGTCAGACAACAGACAGACAGTAGCAGTAGCAAACAACACAACAACAACATTGGTAGTGGGTTGGTGGTAGTACACTTGGGTTAGCAATTAAAAGGGGGAAGGCAGTAGAAATCAATGTTGAGTTTTGTGTATTTGAAAGTGGAGAGTTGTGACCTAAAGTCAAGTTTATGTTGTGTCTTGTGTAAGCTTAACCTTCAATCAATACAAAGATATAACCTTCCTCTATAATTGTTGTCTGTTGTGAGTCTATTACACGTGGTATCAGAGCGGTCGAAACTGGTGGTGAACCGTAGTCATGGTGAACAGTAACACACAGAGAATTGATGCGCTGGAAGAAGGTATTCAAGGTCTCAACTCCGGGTTTGGAGAATGGAGGATAACCTACAACAAATAGTGATGTCGGCAGTTGCAGAAGGCATCGCCACCATCCAAAGGTCACTGGCCGAGCAAAACTGCCGGTGAGGAGGAGGCCAGAAAGAATGCAGAGGCAGTGGGGGCGGCTACGACCAAACTCGAGGGAAGATTTGATCGTTTCCGGGAAGAGCAAATCAAGCCATGTTTTCTTTGAAAGCCGCTAAAGACAAGTTTAAGAAGAACTACGTACTTTGGTGACCGGTAAAAAGAACGACCAAGTTTTTCCACCGCCGGAATACATCAACGTCGACAAACACCTCGGAGGTGAGGGTTCGCAACAGGCCCAACGGAGACAATGGCTATGAAGGGGAGAACCAAGTGTATGAAAGGGGGGGACTGTTTGGAGATAACGGTGACCATGGGCGGAGCGGTCGAAATTTGAAGTATCGGAGGTTGGAGGTGCCACTTTTTGATGGCAGTGACCCGGATGGTTGGATTCTGAGAGGAGAGAAATTTTTTGACATTTACCGCCTCACAGAGAACGAGAAGCTAGAGGCAGCCGTCGTTTCCATGGAAGGGAATGCCTTGCGGTGGTTCCATTTTGAGAACCGACAGCGACCCATAAGGGGATGGAGGGTTTTGAAGGGGCGGGGTAGTACTGGAGTTTCGCTAATAGTGCAGGTTAGAGCTGGCAAACGTGTCGTGTTCGTGTTTGTGTCGAATATAAACGGGTTGGAAAAGTCTCAGCACTAACCCGACCCATTTAATAAACGTGTCGTGTCGTGTTGACCCATTTAACTAATCGTGTCATAATCTCTTGACACTAACCCGTTTTTTTCGTGTCCGGTTTGTGTCGTGTTGTCGTGTTTGTTTGCTAAAGTTGGCTTTATTATAAGGTTTGTAACCGAATATATTAAACTATTGGTTGATTTTTCTTAATCTGTTTAAGTCGTGTCAGTTTCGTGTTGAGAATCTCAACACTAACCCGACCCATTTAATTAAACGTGTCGTATCGTGTTGACCCGTTTAATTAAACGGGTCGTAAACCTTGACACTTACCCGCTTTTTTCGTGTTCGGTTCGTGTCGTGTTATTGTGTCGTGTCAGATTTTGCCAGCTCTAGTGCAGATACCTTGCATGAGCAGTGGTTGGCGGTGACATACACGACCGTGGTGGAGTATCGCCGGAGGTTCATCGATTTATCTGCTCCCTTAGAAGACATTATTGAAAGTCTTTTAGTGGGGCAGTTTATTAATGGGTTCAAGGAGGAGGTAAGATCCGAAGTTAGGTTATTAAACCCTCTTAACCTAGATAAAGAAATGGACCTGGCAATTAGAGTGGAAGAGAGAACCGAGTCAGCAACACTAAAAAGGGTCCAACTTGGACCAACCCAAAGACAAACTCGTTTTCGTTCTATCCTCGAAGCCCACTTACGAATACAGCCCAACAAACACCACATATGGGGCTCCACCCCAGAGTGTGTCTAAGGGAAACGGGGCGGGTTTAACTGGTGGGTCCGTGGGTTCGTAAGCTTCAAACCACCCACCCCGATCTACGACTTCTTCAAAGGGGAGCGAGGTGAAGAGACTGTCGGAGCGTGAACTCTAAGTAAAACGCGCCAAAGGTCTTTGTTTCCGGTGCGACGAGAGGTGGGGCGTTGGCCATCGCTGCCAAAAAAAAGAACTCAGCGTCGTGTTAGTGGCGGAGGAAGAAAACATCGAGTTGGAGCTGGAGTTGATGGAGGAGATCAACGAAGAACCGCTGCGGGAAGAAGAGCGAGTGGCGGAGATTTCTCTATGCTCAGTTGTGGGGTTGACCACCCTAAGACCATCAAACTTCATGGGTTAATTAATGGCGGGTCGGTGGTGATGGTGAACCCGGACGCCACCCACAACTTCGTAGCCTTGAAGGCGGCGGAAAGGCTGGCGATTTCGGTGATGGAATCGGCGGGTTTTGGTGTAGCATTGGGGAACGGTGAGGCGGTCAAGGGTAAAGGGGTCTGCCGGAAGGTGATGCTCGAACTGGAGGGGGGAATAGGGGTCGAAGACGACTTCTTACCCTTGGAACTGGGCAATTCGGACGTGATCCTTGGAGTACAGTGGCTAGAGAAGCTCGGGGTCGTGACCACCAATTGGAAGACAAGTGATGCGGTTTCAAGTAAATGGCGAAACAATGACATTGAGAGGAGACCCTTCTTTATCACGTTCTCAGGTGTCCCTGAAAGGTATGATCAGAGTACCGAGGAAAGAGGAGTTTTGGTTGAACTAAACCAGTTCGAGGAAACAGGGGATGGTGGAGAACAAGGAAACAGTTAGTGCCCATAATTCTTGAAGTTGCTACTGGAGAAGTTCAAGGAGGTCTTTCGGGCTCCAACAGGACTACCACCACCGCGAGGTCATGAACACGCCGTTTTTCTCATGGAGGGCAGCAACCCGGTCAGTGTTTGACCATATCGGTACCCTCAATTTCAAAAAGATGAGATAGAAAGATTGATTAGAGAGATGCTCCAGGCAGAAATTATCCGCCCAACCACCGGTCCGTTTTCAAGCCCCGCTCTTGGTGAAGAAAAAATATGGGTCGTGGAGGTTTTGCGTAGACTATCGTGCGCTCAACAAGGAGACAGTCCCAGATAAGTATCCTATCCCGGTTATTGATGAGTTATTTGATGAACTTCACGGGCAACCACTTTTTCCAAGCTTGACTTGATAACCAGATTTTAGTGCGACCGGAGGATGCGCATAAGGCCGCCTTCCGCACACATGAGGGGCACTATGAATTTTTAGTCATGCCATTCGGATTGACTAACGCCCCGACAACTTTTCAATCCTTCATGAATGATGTGTTTCGACCTTTTTTACGGAGGTTTGTGCTTGTTTTTTTTGTTTATGATATCCTTGTGCATAGTTTGAACCAGGAGGAACACTCACAACATTTAGAGTTGGTACTGGCAAAACTTAAGGAGCATCTTTTGTACGCAAATTTGAAGAAGTGTGAATTTGGGAAATCAGAGGTGGCTTATCTTGGCCATGTTATCTCTAGTAGGGGTGTGTCAGTGGACCAAGATAAGATACGGGCCTTTGTGGAGTGGAAAATCCCGGGGAACTTGCGGGAACTAAGAGGTTTCCTAGGCCTCACCGGATACTATCGCAAGTTCGTGGCAAATTATGCAAGAATTGCCCACCCTCTCACAGACCAACTGTGGAGAGATAACTATGGATGGACAGCAGCAGCAACCGGAGCATTTGAGACCTTGAAAAGGGCGATGGTTGAAGCTCTGGTGCTAGCGATGCCTGACTTTTATCAACCGTTTGTAGTAGAAACTGACGCCTCCGTGTTCGGCCTTGGGGCTGTGCTAATGCAAGGAGACAGACCAATTGCCTTCTATAGTTGCATCCTTGGGGTCAGAGCTCGCGATAAATCTATCTATGAGAAGGAGTTAATGGCTACTTGCTTAGCGGTGCAAAAATGGAAGCATTACTTGCTAGGAAGACGCTTTGTGATACGCACGGACCAACAGAGTCTTCGATTCATCACACAACAAAGGGAAATAGGAGCTGATTATCAGAGGTGGGTTCGGAAACTAATTGGGTTTGATTTTGACATTCAATACAAACCCAGAGTGTCAAACCGAGTTGCAGATTCACTTTCCAGGAAAGGGGAAGGTGAAATAGAGTTTGGGGCACTGATTTCGGTCCCTGGTATTGTCTGTGAAGATTTAGATGAGGAAGTTCAGAACGATTGGATGCTGAAGCAGATAAAGCAGGAGCTCAAAGAAGGGAGAAAGACTCACAAGGGATTCTCTTTTGCGGCATTCTCTTTAGCAGCAGACAGACTGTTATTTAAAGGCAGGGTGGTACTCTCCAAATCTTCTTCTTTAATTCCAGCAATCTTAAGAGAATATCACAATTCTCCAGTGGGTGGAGTCAAGACTTATCTCCGTGTAGCAGGGGAGTGGTTTTGGCAGGGAATGAGACGGGATGTGGCTGCTTATGTGCACGAGTGTGGAGTTTGTCAGCAATGCAAACTCTCCCAAAAGAGTCCAGCGGGCCTGCTGCAACCTTTACCAATCTCTACAGCCGTGTGGGATGAAATTTTTATGGACTTTATTGCGGGTGTGCCGGTGTCACAGGGGTTGGATTCCATCTTAGTGGTGGTGGACCGATTATCTGAATTTGCACACTTCGTTGGGTTGAAACTCCCATACACCGCGCTGCCAGTAGCCAAGGTGTTAGAATCCAACCTTCCTTTACTTGTATTTCTCCTTTCTATTGCTTTCTAGGATCTTTCTAATAGTTTTCTAGGCTTTAGGAAGAATTATTATGTTACTGTAATTCCAGTGTTCACTGGGCAGATTTAGCTAATTCAAAATAAACCTCTATGAGGGGTATGAACCAATACCTCTCATAAGAAGTTGTCTTTGCTTAATTCATGTGTTGTTGCTAGCCTTTATAGATATTGTGCTGTCGCATGCTTTTAAGCTTTCCAAGACCCATCAAAATCCCTTGCAAAACAGATACACTCCCGTCGTCGGTCCCGCTTGTGCCTGCTGTGCGCACACAAGCGCCTCGATCGACCCTCGACTCTCGCTCTTGTCGCCAATAGGCAAGAGTGCCCATTCTAAAGCAGACGTCCGCTCGTGCCCCAAGCCTTGATATTCACTTTCCGCACAAGGCTTGCGCCCTTGCCGCCCCATAGGCAAGAGCGCGCCGCACGGATCCGGTGTCAAAACACTCGGACCGTGACACAAGGTCTTTGTCAAAGAGATCGTGCGTTTACATGGCTTCCCTTCTTCCATTGTCACAAACTGTGATCGCATCTTCATGAGCGTGTTTTGGAGAGAGCTTTTCCGTTTGCAGGAAACAGAGCTGAAGAGAAGCACTTCGTACCACCCTCAAACGGATGGCCAAACGGAGATTGTAAACAAAAGCTTAGAGACTTATTTGAGGTGTTTCACATCCGAGAAGCCAAGAATGTGGGCAAAGTGGCTAGCATGGGCAGAATACTCTTACAATACTTCACCTCATCTCTCTACGAACATGACACCCTTCAAAATAGTTTATGAAAGAGACCCTCCTAAGCTGTTGAAGATAGAAGCAGGGCAGACTCAGGTGGATAGCGTATAGGAGTACCTGCAGGAGAGAGATGTGATGCTTGATGAGCTGCGTATTAATCTGATCAAGGCACAACAAGTAATGAAAAGGAATGTGATTTGTAGCGCAGAGATGAAAGTTTTGAGGAAGGGGATACAGTGTACCTTAAGCTACAGCCTTATCGTCAGAACTCCTTGGCTAAGAGGCCATTTGAAAAGCTAGCTGCTCGATTCTGCGGACCCTTTGAGGTTATGAAGAAGGTTGGGACAGTGGCGTATAAGCTTAAGCTTCCTCCAACGTGCAGGCTCCACCCGGTCTTCCATGTATCACAACTCAAAAGAGCCGTGGGCTCGCACTCATCCTCAGCCACAATTCCTGATCAGATGAGATCACACCTGAGTTGGAACTTGTGGCCACCCCTGAGGAACTGCTGGAAATTCGACACAAGAGTGGGACAAGAAACTACGCTGGAAGTGTTAATCAAGTGGCAAGGTTTGCCTTCCTTTGAGGCCACCTGGGAGGATGCAGCACTATTGCAGTAGCATTTTCCATCCTTCCACCTTGAGGACAAGGTGATTCTTTTGGGGGGGGGGGGGGGGGGGGGGAGTAATGTGATGACCTGGCAGAGGCCCCCAATCAAGATTACCTACGCAAGAAGAGGACAAGAGAAGCAGCAGCCAAATACAGCCAAACCAAGAGATGCAGAACCAACAGTCAGACAAAAGACAGTAGCAGACAACACAACAGCAACATTGGTAGTGGGTTGGTGGTAGTACACTTGGGTTAGCAATTAAAAGGGGGGAAGGCAGTAGAAATCAGTATTGAGTTTTGTGTATTTGAAAAGTGGAGAGTTGAAGTCACTGTCTTGGAGAGTGGCAACCTAAAGTTGCTAGTTTATCTTGTGACTTGTGTAAGCTTAACCTTCAATCAATACAAAGTGACCTTCCTCTATAATTGCTGTCTGTTATTCTGTGAAAATTGTGAGTCTATTACAGTATGAATACTTTTCATGGACTTCATAAGATCCCTTGAGGCCTATTTGGTGGTTACAACCATTTACTTCGGCTCTTAAATATCATTTTAGTTGGTTTCCTAATAATACTCATTTTGTTGAATCAAAGTTCATGCGATCCTTTGTGTGACCAACTAGTGGGTGTTATGGTTCCAAACTAACTTATGTGACCCCAAAGCGTTGGGCTACTTTCCATAAGTTTTAGAAACCAGGTCCATAAGTCTCAAATTTTTCCGATTTCGTATGTTATAATTTTCATTTTTGGGTTATTTTTAAATGTCTCAGATCCGAAGAGGTTAGAGGCCCGAATGCTTCCCATGGATCCATGAGATTACTTGAGGCCTATTAGGAGTTTACAACCAATTTTGGCTCGTAAATGTCATTTTAATTTGGTTTCTTACAAAACTCATTTTTTTGAATTGAGGTTGTTCTGAGACTTATATGACCATCTAGCGGGTGTTTATTGTTCTAAACTACCATATGACCCCCTTAAAAATTGGAAATGGTAAGAAAGTTTGGGCTGGTAAGGATAGGTGGGTCAATGGAAGAGTGCCTGAGTTTAAATCAAATGTCACACTACTCAATGCAGCGACATGGAAAGTTAATCATTTTATTCTTCCTAATGGTTCTGGTTGGAATCTTAATCGGGTTCATTCTTGTTTTGAGTTTAACGACGCCAGGGAAATTGTGGCAACAGAATTGCCTTCTACTAGTGTTGAAGATTTTCTTTACTGGCGTTTTCACAAGTAGGGTAAGTTTACTGTTAAAACAGCATATGCAATGTTAGCAGTGGAGGATTATGGGTTGGCACAGGCCCATCCAGGTTTGGATTTTTTTAAGATTTTGTGGGCTCTTAAGATCCTCCCAAAATGGAAGGTTTTTTTGTGGAAATTGTTTCACAATGGAATTGCTTCAAAAGTGAATGTTGGAAAGAAAGGAGTTCAGTTGTCTCTTACTTGTGATTTTTGTGCAAAAGATAACGAGGATATTCAGCACATTTTCAGGTTTTGTGACTGTGCGAAACGCGTTTGGAGGTATGGATCACTTGCGATCCATTCAGAAATCAATGAGAACCTTTCCTTTATTGACTGGGTTCTCTACTATATCCGGCTTTTTCAATGCCAGGATGGGAAGAATAGTGTTAGGGTTATTTATTTCATTGCAACACTTTGGGGTCTTTGGTTATCACGTAATAACCGAATATTCAGGAATGAAAGGGGTGAGGTTCTCGCAGTGTATATTATTATCAGGGAAGGTTTGAAGCAGCAAGAAATCTTTAGCAATCATCTATTTCCTGCATTACGTTTCCTACATCCTCCGGAAAATGATCCGCTTTATCCGCCGGGTTTTTTTTAGAGTGATACTTGCTGACTCAGAGATACAAGGAATAATGTCTTTCATTCAGGTTGATGGATCTTGGAAGAAGAATACTCGGATAGCTGGAATGGGTTGGGTGCTTAGTAATCCTCTGATAACATCGGATAGGATCTTAGGTGGAGCTTCTGTAGGGACAGCGAAGTCAGCTCTTCAAGCGGAGGTCCTTGCATGTTTGTTTGCACTTAGATGGAGCATTACAGCTACAGTTCGACATATTACTGTTCTAACGGATTCTCATATGTTGGTTGAAATGCTTCTCCAACAAAGCACGATTGACATTAACCTGCTTTGGACCATAACTGAGATTAAGCGTCTGGGAAGAATGTTCGACTGGTGCAGCATCCAAAAGGTAGGTCGAGATCAAGTTCAAGGTGCTCACGACATTGCAACCTCTGCAGCTGCAACTTCTATTTCTTTTGCTTTCTTTCCTTAATGTTTGTTTAGCACTTGTCAAAAAAAAAAAAAAAAAAAAAAACATTGGTCAACTTCAATTAACTTTTAGAATCCGGGTTATGAAAGTCTCCAGAATTGGTCTCATCTTGGGCTATTTTCCTTGAGTTTTAGAAACAGGTCCCAGAAGTCTCTCAAATTTGTCCGATTTCGTATATATATATATATATATATATATATATATATATATATATATATATATATATATATATATATATATATATATATATATATAATTTTCATTTTTAGGCCATTTATGAATTTTTCGGACTTGAAGAGGTTAGTGCCCCGTATGCTTCCCATGAATCCACTAGAGGCTTATTGTGTGGTTACAACCATCTATTTCGGCTCTTAAATTTTATTTTAGTCGAGTTTCTTACAAAACTCATTTTGGTTAATCAAGGACATCCTAAGCCTTTATGTTACTGACTAGATGGTGTTTTATGGTTCTAAACTACCTTATAGGACTTCCGAACATCAGTCAACTTCACTTAAGTTTTAGAATCCAAATCCTATAAGTCTTCAAAATTGGTCCGATTTTTGAGTCATTTTTAATTCACAAACTGACGACAAAGACCGTAATTAAATAGATACGCTCAAAAAAATCCAAGTCATTCCAAAAGCATAGAATCTGCAAATTGATTTTCCTCTTAGAGGCAAGTAGCAAATGAACTAGGTTAGCGTCCTTCTTGGGTCCGTTTGATGTTATGGAAATAGAATTCCTCAATTGATTTTGAATTCAAGTAAATGACTGGGAATCTTCCACGACTTATTCAGAAAGGTTGTCGGCCTACGAATGTGGTTTCGATCCTTTCAGTGATGCCAGAAGTCACATCAATCAACTTAACTTCAGTTTTAGAAACGGGGTCTCGGTTTCTCCAATGCTATTTCGTGTATACGCTCATTTTGTGGACTTTCTTTTAATTTCTCGGATCCTAAAAGGTGAGAGGCCCAAATGTTTACCATAGACCCTATGAGACCGATGGAGGTTTCTTTGGTGGTGGTCTGTTTGGTGGTTACAACCATTTACTTTGGTTCTTCAATGTTATTTTAGCCGGTTTTTGTGTCATTGGGAAAATTGTTGGGAATAAGTTAACCTTTGAGTCGTCTATAAAAAATAAGTCAAGCTTTTGATTATATCTGAATAAGTCTAACTTTAGCATCCATTAATTTTAAACAAGTCAAGTGATCGGTAACCACTTATACAGGTAAACGTCTAACTTTTTAATTGTATTTTTGTGCTTTATTGTATTTTAAGCTTATTTTTTGTAGATTTTTTTATCTTTTTATTTTATTTTTAGGCTGATTCTTTTTTTTTTTTTTTGAAAAAGTAATAATAAATATTTTAAGCCGATTTTCTCAAAAAAAAAAGTATCAAAAATTCATCTCGGAAAATGTGCCTTGATGAACGTGTCAAAATATCATTTCGAATAATGTGTTAAGAAGTTGCACCAAATATCGTGTCAACAAACGCTTTGAAAAGCCTGTCATTTTTTTTTAAAGTGACCTGTTACGTTACCTGTAACAACAAGTCACAAATTGTTGCTAAAGTTTGACTTATTCAGATATAATCAAAAGTATGACTTATTTTTAATAAACGGTCTAAAGGTTAGACTTATTTCCATCAGTTTTTTCCAAACTCATTTTGTTGAATCGAGGCCTTTTCAATACTTTATGTAATAAATTAGTGGGTATTTTTATTTTTTATTTTTTGAAGGAAGCCAAACAGGCACAAATTGAATTACTCCAAGCAATCAGCAATCAAACATACATCCACACTTGCTGGAAAATCATACAGCCAAACCCTCCTACCCTCAACCCATGGCAAGTAATGTGCTAGCTCATGGGCCGTTTTATTGCACTCCCTACTGACAAAAGAAAACGAAATATTAGAGAACACCTTAGAAACATGAATAATATCATCAACAATTAGATGGAACTGACTCCACCCCTCCTCATTCTTCTGAATTGCATTCACCAGCGTCAGACAATCACTCTCTACCATCACATCCACGTACCCGTACTCCCTCGCCAGCTGCAGTCCAAGCAGCACCGCTCTTGCTTCAGCCACCTTCGGTTCAAACACTTCCACTCCTTGCCAAGTTGCTCCCAGTTTCGCAGACCCGTGCTTATCTCTTACAATGACCCCCCAGGCTCGTACCCAGCCCCTCGAAGCAGCCTGCATCCACATTTATCTTGACCGTATCCCCATGTGGGGCACTCCATCGTGGCGTGACTATATTCCCCAGCACAACCCCGTCATCACCCCTTTCCACTCGCAGGTCAGTCATCAGCTTATCTACGTACTCTATTCCTCGCTCCACCTCGAATCTCTCTCCTTCCATTGTCCACTTGTTGCGGGCATTCCAGATAACCCAACAAAGAGCCATAAACATCGCCCTCTCCTCTACCCTCAGCTTCCTAAAAATCACGTCCACCAAGTCTGCGAAGGACCTGAACTCACCATATACTTCGTCACACACCCTCCTCTTTTCCCATACTAGACGTGCAAAGACACATCCAGTAAGGGTATGAAGAACAGTCTCCTCAACGTTACCACACACTCCGCAGCATCCATCAATGGCTGGCACCCTACGACTCAACCCAGCCCGAGTTGGGAGCACTCCCAAACACGCACGCCAGAAAAAAATCTTGATTCTAGGTAGAGTGGTTGCATGCCATATCTTATTCCACATTCCTGCTTCCACCACCGAAGAGTCTGCTCTCTCCCCCCCCCCCTCCTCCTCTCCAAAAATTGCTCTATAAGCTGATCTAACAGAGTACTCACCTCTCTTCTCCAAGTCCCAGTATAACCTGCCCCCAGGTAGGCGCGAACTCAGTGGGATACTGAGCACACGTTCTCGTTCAAAGGGTAGGAGATATTGAGTTATCTTGTCCCTATCCCAACAAGCATTGGGAGCATCAATGAGCTCACTCACCAGGAGGTCCTCATTTGCGCCAAGCCTTGGCGAGATGATCAGACCCGATTGAGTTCCCGGGATCCATCTATCCTTCCATACCCTCACTTGAGCCCCATTCCCTATCCTCCATCGTATGCCCCTAATTACAACCCACTTCGATCCCCAAATACTTCTCCATGTATAGCTTGGAGTGGAGCCCAGGTCAGCAGTTAGGAATTCTCCAGTAGGATAATAACGAGCCTTCAGCACCCTTTCCACCAAGCTCCCTTGACAAGTCATAAGCCTCTAAGCCTGTTTTCCCAACAATGCCGCATTGAACATTTTTAGATCACGAAACCCGAGACCTCCAATAGCTTTGGGCCCACATAATTTCCTCCATGCCACCCAGTGAATCTTCCTTTCATTCTTTCTCTGACCCCACCAAAATTGTGACAGTAACGAACGCAATTCATCACAGAACGAGGAAGGGAATTTGAACACACTCATCGCGTAGGTAGGGATAGATTGGGCCACCGCCTTTATCAGGATTTCCCTACCCGCTTTTGATAACATAATTCCCTTCCACCCTTGTAACCTCTTAACCAATTTTTCCCGAACATATTTTGTAATCACCTTTTTTGACCTCCCCACTACCGTGGGGAGGCCAAGGTATTTATCATGGATGTCTACCGCCACCACCCCCAAGCTCTCAGCCAACTCCTCTCTTCTGTTCAAAGGAACTCCCTTGCTAAATGAGACAGTGGTCTTATTGAAATTGACCATTTGGCCCGAAGCATTCTCATACAAAGTCAGGGCCTCTTTTATAGTATTAGCTTCCTCCATACTAGCCTTTGCGAATATAATACTGTCGTTCGCGAAGAATAAGTAAGAAACCACAGGTGCCGTAGGGGCCACCCGAACTCCGTGTAGGCTGCCTCTCTCCGAGGCCCGTCTCAACAACCCAGAAAGTGCCTCCGCGCATAATATGAATAAGTATGGTGACAATGGGTCGCCCTGGCGCAACCCCCTAGCCGGTTTAAACTCCGTAGTTGGGAACCCATTCACTAGCACGGCAAAGGAGACTGATGTAATACAATGCAAACACTCTAGAAATCCAACCACCATCAAGCCCTAATCGCTCCATAACTTCTTTAAGAAACCCCCATTCGACCCGGTTAGGCCTTGGCCATATCTAGTTTCAACGCCATCGATCCCTCCAACTGTTTCGAATTTTTCATGAAGTGAAACATCTCAAAAGCTACTAGTATATTGTCTGTGATCAATCTTCCTGATTTATTGAGGTAATGTCCCCTAGGAATGGTTTTAATCTATTAGCTAGCACTTTCTATACCAACTTATACATCACATTACATAGGCTAATCGGCCGGAAGTCACTCATACTCTCCGCATCTTTCTTCTTCGGGATTAAAACAATAAAGGTCTTGTTAATCCCCTCCTGTAAAGCTTCACCATTAAGAACAGCAAGCACCATATTTGTGACAGACGCACCCACAATGTGCCAATATGTCTGGAAGAATAGTAGGCACATTCCGTCCGGACCAGGCGCCTTTAACGGATGCATTTGTTTTAGTGCTTGGTGCACTTCTTCTTCGGAGTAACGGGCTCGTAGCCGCGCGTTCATAGAGTCCGAGACTCGCTGTTCCACTCCAGCCAATGCATCCTGCAAGTTTAAGCAACCTGGGGATGTAAAAAGAGTAGAGAAGTAGTTATTAGCAATCCTCCCCACCTCCTCATCCCCTACTCTTTTAATACCATCCAAGTCCACTAAGCCAGCAATGTTGTTTTTCCTCCTTCTTTGAGATGCCTTCCGATGGAAAAATGACGTATTTTTGTCACCTTCGGTTAGCCAAAGTGCCCGAGACCTTTGTCTCCAGTATATTTCTTCATGGTGGAGAAGAGAAGGTCAGCGATATCCCTGACAATCTTCCTCCTGTTTTCCAATTGGGCAGCAGTTAAACCTCCCTTATTTAGCTCCTTTAGTTTCTTCCTTTTCTTCCTCAACTCACGAAATTTCTGCCCAAACTCCTTATCACTCCAAGCTTTGAGGTCCGCAGCACAGAAGGCCAATTTATTGGCTACCGTAGGGCCTCCAATCAGCCATGCCTCATCTATTACTTTCTCACATTTCTCCTCTCCAACCCAGACCTGCTCGAACCGGAACGGCTTATCTCGCTTCACCTCCATCCCCTCCGTCCCTGCCATGGAAATTTTAATGGGGGCGTGGTCAGACCACTCTCTATCCAAGTTAACTCCCCTTGCTTTATCGAACACACTCAGCCAACCATCATTCACTAGCGCCCTGTCCAGTCTACATTGGACATTATCCACCCCCTCTTGACCATTATCGAACGTGAATTCATACCCCGAAAAAGGTATATTATGGAGCTCACAATTATTAGCCGCCTGTCGGAAGTTATCCATCTGCCAACCCGCTCTATCTCGGCCACCTTTCTTCTCACAATCGAACATGATCTCATTAAAATCCCCCATGCAAACCCATGGGGCTGACACTTGAGCAGCTAGATCCTCTAAGAGTTTCCATGACAGGTGTCTATTTTGGATCTCAGGCCACCCATAAAACCCTGTGAACCTCCCAGTCAACATCCCCAATCCCGACTCTAATCCATACATCGATGTGGTGCACCGACATTGATCTCAAGTCAACAGTCAGCTCCTTCCGCCACAACAACGCAACTCCCCCAGACCGCCCACAACTGTCCACCGCAAGGCCCTCATAGCCATCCATCTTGTCTTTAACTTTCACCATCTCCCCACTACTCAACTTCGTCTCTGATAGAAAGATCAAAGACGGGGCCTCCCTCCGAATCAAGTTACGAAGGCTGTTAAATGCAGGGGTATTGCCCAGCCCCCTACAGTTGAAACTCATGAGACTCATTGTTTCTGGCGGGGTTGGTGCTCGCCAACCTCCGCCAAAGAGAACTCCTCCGCACGAACAGGCGCAAAAGAATGGTCCAAAGACCCTCCAATCAACGCTTTCTTGGGAGGCCCGTAAGCATCATCTACCTCCATTTGGTCTTCCCTATCTCTTTTCCCCATTTGAATATTTCCTGCTCCTCCTGACTTGCTATTATGGGACCGATCAATTGCCCTCCTAATAACCTTTCTCTTCCCGCCACCCCCACTGTCTACTGATTTCCCTCCCTCCACGACCGGAACATTACCTTCCCCTCCTAGCCCAAGTTGCTCCTTAGGCTCTGCGCACACTATCGCCTTCCCCTTGCCCCCCTCCTTGTCCTCCCCCTCCCCTCTCTTCCTCGCCCCCTCTCCCGGATCGTTCTGCCCAACAGCAGTGTCGCTTTGCTCCCCTACTGCCCCCAAACCTTTTCCTACACCTCTCTTTTCTGTACTCTCCTGTTCTTCACTTCTCTTTTCAGCCTCCACTCCACTACCAGTCTTCGCCTTTGTCTGAAAGACCAACGCCCTTTTCCCTTGTATAAGAGAGTTAAGCTCCTCATCCCTGCTTGCCCTACCTTTACGTGGAGATGCCACTATACCCAATCCCCATTGTTGGCTTTTCTTCCCATTAACTACTTTTGCTTCCAGCATGCAGTCCCTTTCTGTGTGCCCCATTATACCACATCTGTAGCAGAAATGCGGCAACCTCTCATATTTGATCCTAACCTCCATCACCTCTCCATTCGTATTTCTGAGTTTTTGTGTTTTACGAAGGGGAGTTAAGGTATTCATATTAACCCTAGCCCGCATCGCTTTGTCCCATACAATCTCATTTTCCTCTACCTCCATCACCTCCCCTATCTTGCCAGCCAGTAGCTTCACATTCTCAGTCGATCTCCCATCAAATGGAAGGTCGTATAGCCTAATCCAGAAAGGGCATTTGTCCATTACTACTTGCGACGGTTGCACCCCACTGGGAATTTCTTGTAAAACAATGAGGTTATGGTCGAAGCACCATGGTCTTCCCTTTAGCACCTTTTCTTTGTCTTTCCAATGAAAGAATTGAATGACAAACAATTCGTTCTCAATCTCGTGAAAGATGGCTTTTTTAGATAGCGCCCATACCTGGTTCATAGTATTCTTCATTGCACCAAAATTGTACGACCGCGCCGTTTGTATTTTACCCACGAGAGAAAGTTCAATTCTCTCCTCAACCACGCTGTTTGTGCTGTTCACCAGTTCTACAATATCATCCTCGTCATCCTCTATTGAGAGATGTGCACAAATTTCTGATAAATCCTCTGCCATTAGGGCTCCAGTACTCGCCGAGCGCAAGGGATATCTTGGAAATTTCAAGGGTAAACTCAAACCCTAGCAGAGCGCAAGGGAGAGACTTTTTTGCAAATTAGTGGGTATTTTATGTTCCAAACTACCTGTATGACACCTGAATGCATCTGTCAACTTCACTTAAGTTTAAAAATTCGGGTCTCATAAGTCTCCAGAATTGGTCTGATTCCGTGTATTATTATAGCCTTCATTTCTGGGACATTCTAAATTACTCAGACCCGAAGAGGGTAGAGGACCAAACGTTTCACATGAACCCCAATCGGAGCAGAAAATTATTGAATCACGAGAAAGCTTCAAGTTATTGAATCCTGCATACTGTTTCTTTTATGTAAGCAGTCAAGAAACACTTTCTTTGTTGAGTTTGATCCATTTTGGCATAAGATCACCTAATTGGCTTGAATTGTATTAGTTCAACGGTTCAACCTGTTGTTGGCAAATTACTTGAGGGTGGACTGTAAAGACTGGTTTCTCGATAGTTTGGCGGTGTACTTTTCATCTTTAAGTCATATGTGTCATCCATCCAGGAGAAGGAGAAAATTCATTTTCTTTTCGTGGGTTTGAGAAAAATATGCTTGTCTCATAGCCTCAAGGGCCTGGTTAGGTGGGCATGTGGCCTCTAATTGTGCAGGGGTGAAAATTCCTCTAGCATCTTCTGGATACTGTAGCTTAGTTGCCTTTCTTAAAACAAACA
This sequence comes from Spinacia oleracea, assembly GCF_020520425.1. Lineage (NCBI taxonomy): Eukaryota > Viridiplantae > Streptophyta > Magnoliopsida > Caryophyllales > Amaranthaceae > Spinacia > Spinacia oleracea. The sequence goes on from NC_079490.1 coordinate 188,223,714, forward strand.
TAAAAGAAAAACATCATTCAAATTCTCTGCTGAATTTCATTTTGTGATTCTGCTAACTCTCTCTTGCTTCCGTAGGATTCATATGCTATAAGGAGCTACGAGCGTGGTATTGCTGCAAAGAACAGTGGCGCATTTTCTTGGGAAATAGCCCCGGCAAGATTTTCTTCTGTATTACATGCATATTTGAACCAGAAACTTTTATGTGATTTATCAGAAAGCATGAAAAGGCGAACGGGAAAAAAGGAATAGATTAACCTATAGGTAGCATGAGGCTAATGGATTTTTGTTTGCAGGTGAAGATTTCTGGAAATAGAGGAAAGCAATCCACGATTATCGACAGGGATGATGGTCTTGAGAAGGTACAGCACAATATCTTGATCATGTCAGCTTCCAACTCAATTTAGTATTGGTTGTTATCTTCACTATGTGTGCTCGGTTTTGATGGTATGTAACAGTTTGATCCTTCCAAACTTAAGAAGCTTCCTCCTAGCTTTAAAAAGAACGGAGGCTCTGTCACTGCTGGGAATGCGTCTCTTATAAGGTAATTTAATCTGAGACTGATGGGGGAATGCAATAACACGTATATATGCGATATCGATGTGTGTGTGTATGTGCGTGTGTGTGTTTAAATAACAGGATTCATGCTGTTGTGGTTATTCAAAAGCATATACATTAAAGAAAGAAAGATGCGTGCTCGATATTCTCCCCAAGTTATTTGATGAAGGGACCCACTGTTTTTTCACTGTTTGTTTTGCTTAATGTCTATATGCATTTTCATTTATGTCTGAATTTCTACAAACAGTGACGGTGCTGCTGCAATAGTATTGGTCAGTGGAGAAACAGCCAAAAAGCTTGGACTCCAAGTGATTGCAAAGATCAAAGGTTTTGCTGATGCAGCTCAGGTTCAGAAATTTCTTTTGCTGGCTATTTACATTCATATCTCTTAAATGCTCGTTCAGAAGGTAATTTTTTTCGGTTCTTCAAAACTGATTTCTTAATAACATTTTATGCCCAGGCCCCTGAATTGTTTACTACTGCTCCAGCTCTTGCAATCCCAAAAGCTATTTCAAATGCTAGTTTGGAGCCTTCTCAAATTGACTTCTATGAGATCAATGAAGCTTTCGCTGTAATACTTTCTATTTTTTCTAAATTCTTTCGTCTAACTTACCGTTCACATACCTTATATTCCCCGTCTGTGTGTGTAAATTTTCTTTATCTTAGATTTTTCTCTTTTCTACTTGCCTTATACATACCTGATTTTCCTTGTCTTCCATTCTTGTTTTCTGCAGGTCGTTGCCCTTGCTAATCAGAAACTTTTGGGGCTTGATCCAGTGAGTTATATCTATTTCATGTTCAGTTCCTTCTCAGATTGCATAACTATTAGTATGAGTCATTTTTCTGAATATCGCTCCCTTCCTAAAACCCCATTGCGAAGGAAAAAGTCAATGTGCATGGTGGAGCTGTTTCTCTGGGACATCCTTTAGGTTGCAGTGGAGCTCGAGTTTTGGTCACATTGCTTGGTGTAAGTGACATCTCATCTTTTGAGTTCAATGAACTTCATCAATCTTTTTACCTCTGTACATAGCGGAGAATCTGTTAAAGATATCACATATCAGGCCCTTTCTTTTATTTATTGCTTTACTAAATTGTCATCTAATATTTATTGCCAAGACACTGGGGTCTTCAATGTGGGTGTCTTTCTGCATGGATACACTTGAACAAATTCGTTAAGTTCTCTTCTCTTCAGCATAGACATAACTTAGTTCAAATTTGAAATTCGCAGGTTCTAAGGCAGAAAAGAGCAAGATACGGTGTTGCTGGCATCTGCAATGGAGGAGGAGGAGCCTCTGCTCTTGTCTTAGAGTTCATGTAAGCCTCTTGACTTTAGGGTGGTGGTTGCAAGAGGGGCTAATATCAAAAAAATTCTTGTTTGGGTAAACTTATACTTTTCTGCCTTACTGTAGATCAATGCCCAGTGCCAGTCGTTCAAGACTTTGAAACACTTTTAACTGGAGAAGAATCTTCCTTTGGAAATCCCTGGTTCAAGACTTTTAAATTCTTACTGGAGAAATGGATAACCTTCAACTGAAGAGACAAATGTAGGCATACAATTTTAAGAGTAACTGGATCTCCTTGTGATTTATGTAATCATATAATTAAGCGGAGATGATTAGGTGATTTACTCTAGGCATGTAATTGTATGCTTGTGCTGGTCAATGCATGCACTGTGAGAACGATTTGAGCCTCCAATGTGGACTAATGTATTGTTCAAGATATGTAAGAGTAAAGTATATAAAGTTGGCAGGAAGGGTTTTAAGTTTATACTCCCTCCGTATTTAAATAGGAGATACACTTGTCCGGGCACGGGTATTAAGGAAGAATCGTTAAATGAAATAAATAATAAAGCAAGTGGGGTTGGGGAAATATTTTAATCAAGTAAAAAAAGGAGGAAATATTTCAACCAACTAGGATATTCTCTATTTTTACTCTATAAATATTAGGTTCATGATCACATATTTTATATAACTTTGATAAGACATTAAATTCAAGAGAGTTTAATATTTGCCTATCACATAATGTGAGTTCCCGAGTGCATAAAACCTTAGAGAATATTCTAGTTGGTTTGAACCTAAGCCGGATTCGAATGTGTTGTGGACTATCTACGGAGGGGCGACATTTAGAGCTCTTTACTTGTTCTTGTTCGGTTCGGGAGCAGCTAGGGAAGGTACGCATCACATAGTATGTATACTAAATTATGCTAATTGACTATGTGCCAATTAATTTGAATTCCTGGTTTTATGGTTTTTCCGCATGAATTATATTGTTCATCACCTAACACGGACTTCCATCTATTAAACGCTGATTTGTCTCAACTGGTGAATATACTTGTAGTTGATAAAAGTTGTGTTTAGTCAAGAAGCTAAAGGCTGGTGAATGTATTTGTGGATCTGTCAAATGTAATTTTTTTGCATAATGTTATTGGCAACGGGTATGAATTGACGAGAATGATTATTGTAATTCTGTAAAGGAGAAAATCCATCTAACCTGGTAGAGCAACCTGTTGGTCACATTATTTTGTTTATGGTCGTTCATTCAGAATTTATGCATTTTGTGATTATATCGGAAACTGAAAGTAATTTCTTAATTTATTTTTTAACCATGTATAAATTGAAATTTCCTTGTAATGAGTTATATTGATGAACAAAGGGTGCTCATCTTTTTGCTGTCGCATAAGGGGATTCAAAATTCGTGCTTTACCTTATTCATGTTACTGAATTGAAGGATATATTGAAGTGTTATTCTGGTGTAATATTTAACGTATTTTCTTATTTATTCAGGGAGGTAGAGGATTTTAATCAGATACTGAATTTAAACTAGTCAGAGAGAATGCATAAGGTTCTGTATGGATCTAGAACAGAAGTCAGTAGCTTCATTCATTAATAACAATGATCCGACTGGCACATATGTAATTTAGCTGTTGTTTAAGTTAGCAAGTTAATATGAGGGGTAATTTTCTATCTTAGGTGGCCTTAGATAACACTAATTTTCATGAACATTCAATGGTTCTGTACATTTTAGTTGAACGGTTATGTACATCATTTTAACCCCGAGACCCTCGCTTTGCACGGTTTAGAAATATGGCACCATGTATATATTATTAAATGTTGCCAATGGTGTGGCTCCTGTTAAAAGTGTTAGCCGAGTTTAGCTCAAGGAAAAACCCCAATATTCAAAACTCATGCATATAAATTGAACTAGGTGTTGCATTATTTAAGATATGGATTTATTTATTATTTAGTGTCTCTCTAGTTGCATTATTTAAGCTCATGGTCGTGTTTCTTATTACGAAGTACTTGTTATAATCTCATTTCTTTGGAGAAAGTTTATATGAGCAAACATTATTGTGGAGATGTGGACTGAAATATGATGAACTTTTAGTATTATATACGTATGATCTAAACTTGGGCTTTTCTGATCTTTTCCTTGTCTTGTTATACGTCAGGGATTGAGCAATAACTGTGTGTAGTTTGAAACTGATAAAGTCAACACAAATCCTTCTCCACTAAGTTGTCTAAATCAACAGCGAAAAATGGCATTATTGGATGCCTCATTTTATTCCATGTATGTATATGGATAATGGACCCCATGGGTTTGTTTACACCTTTTTTTACTTTACATCATACAAATATTATAGTATAGCTTTCTCTACTAAAAGTACTATATCACTTTTTTAAATGTAAAGCCTATTTCACTTGGTAGAGCTTTGTGCAATTGCATAATGATGTAGGTTCGAATCCTACATAGGTTACTAAATTATATAGCTTGCTATATTTTTCAATAAAATAAAGTTTAAAAAACCTAATACATTTAACAACGGTTGAGCCTAACCGTTGTTAAACAATACCCCCTCTACAACAACGCTTTCATTTACAATGGTTGCCAACTGTTGTCTATTGCTACTTCTGACCGCTATCTTTTACAACTTTTGTAGTAGTGAACCCATTGTTGAACGATGTTGGGCAGGGCAGATTGGTTGTGGGCAACCTGGAATAGTTACTATACATGGTTCTGGTCATGCAAGCTTGGAGTGGGTCAAGGTCGGTCATAAAGGGGTCGTTAAGGGGTTGGCAGAAACACTCCAGTTTATAATACCATCACAAATCCATTAGTTACATTTATGAAAAGCAATTGATTGATATTTACTTTGATGTTTGTCATCTTTGTGCAATTTTTCCGTAGAAAAGTATCAAGTTCTCACTTTTGGCTTTATTTTTGTTGGAATATAATTGTTTTGGGCATTGGCAATGTATAAATGTTTCTGTATTTTCCTGACAATGTATAGAAAAGTTTAGGTTCTACTGTAAAATGGGACTGATTATGTGAGTTGTGGATTGGTTTTTCATTGGTGGGTTTTATAGCACTAGGAAAACAAGTTGCTATAGATAAAAAAATATATATAAGTTGTGAGGTGAGATAAATTATTTGGCAAAAGCTCCATCGTCTTGTAGTATTTGAATTTTCATAGTTGTATCTATGAAATTAGTTATAAATGTGTTGTCTTTGATTTTGATTTTAACTGAATTATATTAAACTTGTGTTGCAACAAGAACTTCCATAAAGATCATGATCATTGCTGATAAAAAAGCAACAAGCAGCAAAAGTTGAATGTTATTTTGTTGTCAAAATCTTTGTTCTCTCCGTAATGTTGCAATTCGTTTATGTTGAAATCAGTTTTTCTGCTGTATTTCTCAAGATTTGTTGGATTATTGTATGTATGTATGAGTTATTGATTAAATTTTTTGGTAATAATGATACTTCATATATGTTAAGTTTGAAGTTAGGATAAAATTCGTAGCTTGGTTAATATGGAATACAACGTTCAAAATGGCTATTAAATAAAGAATGTATTTAATTACACTTTTCGATTTCACATGTAGCAAGTGTTTGTGAATACAAATATAGTAACTTTCAAATTGTAATTATTATATTATGATAATAATAGATTCACAATTTTTTTTTATTTTTTTTTTGCTAACTTGGGGGATGGCGCACTAGTTTAAATAAGAAGGGAGTATTGATTTTCTGCTGTCAATTTTTTGATAGAAAGGTGGTTATGTACTTTTTTTATTTTATTGTTTGTTTATACACTTATGCTTAAGCACGTGTTGCAAGGATGTGAATCAGGTCTACCGAAAAGCATGACACAAAGTTGTACTGTAACTTCAAAAGTTCTGAATTGATTATCATGAGAGCTTTGCTAGAGAAGCAGAAACTTTGACTTGATAAATGCCAAGAATTTTTGGAGGCTAGTCAGAAGAAAAATAACATCCCATTGTTCTGGTCAACTAGACAAAATAAAGGTGCATTAACATAGTGAATGCCATCCTTATTTTAGTTAACTTGCTTAATTATTTCTGTATTTCTAAGGTCCTAGAAGCATACTATTACTAACTCAAAAGGCTAGAACTCAAGAAAAGGAGTTTTACCCTGATGTTGCTTTATCTTTGCCCAAAAGACAAAAGAAAAAAGTTTGATGAATTTACTCATCCTGACCTTGACAGGGTAGTAAGTAGCTAAGACTCTTATCACTTTTGCATAGCAAAGAACTAGTACAGGTGCTTAAGTCAAAAAGATTAACTGCAAACAGATTTAAGCTGTGGCAAGTAATATTATACAGAATTCTTCAAGAGCTGATTTATTTGGAACTAAAATAGCCAATTGGCCATATACACCATTTTCTAAATGATATCACCAGCGGGGTCAGAAGAATTTGCCTAGCTGCCTACTGTAGACGTTAACAAAAAACCAGATATGAACAGCTATTCCAAAAAAAATAAAAATCAAAAGGCTAGTTATATGTATAATCAGGCCCTTCCAAGTTCCAACCTCCAAGTATCAGAGGCAAAGATCAACCCACTGCTTGGCAAGGCTACAACTCAAGAAATTTCTCGACTGATAGCCCCAACGAACATTCAACTCCAACCATCATCAGCTAAAAAAGTCAATGGTCAGCCTTTCAGATTACGAGCCTTCAATTTGCTGGTAATTCTGCATCCAAAATCATAAGCAAAAGCTATTCTTCAGGTGATAGCAGAGAACTACAATTGTCAGTTTCAATGGATGTCAATAACTTCTTGTTTGAAAAAATTAAAGGCATAACTAGGCCTCAGCCTCAACAAAGCATTTTTCCTGAATTTCTCTATTACTCAATTCTTAGTTTCTATTACTGTTCGATGGTGGCAGGAAAATAATAATGGAAATAAACCATGGTAATCTTTATCAACTAAAGAGCTTGCTTAATGCTGGATCTGATCTATAGAAGACAGATTTTGATGGAAGATCTCCACTGGTATGATATTTGAGAAATTACAAGATGCACAAACAGTAAATGATAAAAAGATCCAAGCACAAAAAACTAACATTTCTAAAATATTTCTGGGGCATATGGACTCACATGTACAGAATTATTGACGGGAACTTGAAGGTGCTTCTTTTCAGGCTGTATGATGCAATAACCAGGATCAGCCGAAGCCAAAGCCTTCACTGGCTTCATGAATAGCAAGAAGTAACCTCTCTCGAAGCTGTTCCTTGGTAGAATATTCAGGAAGGTCCAATTGATTGAAACTAAAACAGCATAACAAACCAGTCAATGAAAGCTGATAGCATTGTCTTTTTGCCTAATATGACACGAGTAGTCCAAATCCTCACCATGTATGAGCAGATGGAAGCCGCTCGGGAGCTCCATATGCTTTGTGTATCTGAAATCTTTGAGGACCAGAGATACCTTGCAATGCTTTAAAACCCTCCAACGGTACCTGCAGGCATAAAAAACCAAGGGCTTATGAATACCTTTACCAGGTTATTTCTTTTAGTTTTTTAGAACTACAAGTCATATCCCTCTCTGGGAGCACAATTTGAGAAAATTATGAAATTTTGCTGCAACTAACCTACCCAGTTTATCAGAATTGCAGAAGATTATTGTACCGGTTGAAGTCAAAGGAATAATTCCAGTTATTTACATCACAGGAAGGGGGAGGGGCAGATTTCAAGCAAAAAGATTGGGTCATTTGGATAATAAGACAGGTTGACAGCAAATTCATTAAATCATGCGGCGGATGTAGGAGTAAAACATCAGTAATCCATGACACAACAATTATCCTTAGCCAGTTTGCCTTAAATCATACGAAGAAAGTAGAACTCAATTGTTGATATAATTGCCTAAACAATAATGGATCCACAATTCACGAGAGGAAGAGCAATATGGCTCACAGAATCATGTACCTTTGACGTTCCAGTGACAAATTGTAGCAACCTTGCCATGTCTTCCTTGCTGAAGCTACTTGCAACCTCCCAGAACCACTGAATGACATTGGAAGCAACTGTGTAGCCAGTATATTCAGCGTTGGCCTTCAAATCATCCACTGGATAACATACGAACAATTCAGTATCCAAGAAGGGGAAAATGCCAGTAAGGAGTGTAACAGAAAATATATGTACAAGCTCACTCACAGTCAATTTCTGGAAGTCCACTTATAAGGAGTTCAAGCTCTTTATCATTGAAAATGGAAATTAGCTCCCGAGGCACCAGTTCATTAAAACCTTCGAGAAATGAATTGATTTGAGGGCGGATTGCATTTGTCAAAATATGGTCAGCAACAAGATCTACATACTCGTGCTTTGTTTCTTCTGTAACCCTTATGTTTCTCCCTCCAGGTTTAAGCTCATGATCAGTGACCTTATCCAAATCAACAGAAAAATAATTATCAAAAGGAAAAATTAGTTCAAGCACATCAAACTAAATTTGACTATATAAAGCATACAAGTAGAGGGGGGAAAGGTTTCTAGATACAGCAAAGAAGGAAGTACTACAGCTGCGTTTGTTTTAACGGAAACAATTTTCAAGGGAGAACACAATTGTAAAATAGTTTTCCTTTGTAAAAAAAGTAAAGAGAAAAAGGAAATGGAAAAGAGAGGATGGATGGACAGGGTGGAGAGAAAAGGGATGCAAGGGGTTAGAGAGAAATATGTGGTGGCATTCCTTCCTCACAAACAGGAAAATGTTTCCACTTTGGGAGAAGTGGTTTCCACCCCCTTATAGCATAACAAACAACGGGAAATGGGAAAATCATTCCCCTAGCAAATGTTTTCCGTCGAAACAAACGGAGCATGCGAGTCCAAAGTCCATTTATACTGGGAGCATACAAGAAAATTCAAGTCTGTACCTGTGTTTTCTCATACAAAATAAGTTTCTCCTCATCTGCATCCATGCTAAAAGTAAGGTCAAGAATATCACTGACATCATTCTGCAATACCAATCAGAGACAAATAAGAAACGCAAACTCCCACCATATATAATAAGTTAATGACCATAATGATGTCTGCTTAAAAGCAAGGCAGAACAAATTGAAAACACTACCTCCAGCAACCACTTCAAATTCTTATAATAATCTGGATCAACAGCCTCAATGTCGTGATAGGTGACCTTCACGCCCAAAATATGCTTGTAGAAGGAACGGGTGAAGTACACATCCAAAAGTTGCCCATCGAATAAGGCCTTGGCAACCTGTACATAATCAAGAGATGTTACTTAACAAGGTATAAACCCATTTGGACAATGCAATATTACTTTTACAGTTACTTAATGCATGAAATATTGAAGACTGACAAATTAAAGAATAAACAATTATAAAAAATAAAAATAAAAGAACTGCAAGTTGTGTTGGAAAAATTACCACACGGCCAACAAATTTGAAGTATGATAGATGTTCAGTCTGGTAAACAGAATTAGGGTTTGGCTGGAAGGTTGCATCATTTCCGACGGTGGTGAACAGTAGTGCACCCTTATCAAAGATAACCCTTGACAATAACTGGTACCACTCTCTTGTTAGGCCACCAGCATCAATTCCCTCTTCACCTTGAAACTGAACATTCAATCGCCCCTTCAGATCCTGATTCGATCTCATTCGCAGCTGATTATATGAGTCTTCAAGAACGTATGCCCGGCGAACACTTATTCTGAGTGGCCCAGCATGGTGTTGCTCATGCTGTTGCCTGATTCTAGAACGAAAGTATGCCCTCTTGTTATCAAAATCGATGAGACGAGGTGCTTTCAGCATCATAGATAGCGACTTTTCCAGCAACCCTGGATTCTGCCTGATAAATGCATTCAAAAGTCGACGGTGTTTGTCAGCAAACCTTGAAAATATGACAGCACTGTCAAATCTTCTCTGAGAATCACCACCACACTTTGTCGGTGCTGAGGAAGAAGCATCAGCAGATTCTTTAACTTCTTGAGCAGTTGCATTTGTTTGATCCTGGTGAACAAATGTATTGCTTGACTGCAGCTTTTCACACAGAACAAAGAAAGACTCAATGAATGGCAAGAGTCTCTGTGTCCCAGGAGGAAGAGGGGGGGATGAGAGAGATAATCCAGCAACACCATCCCCAACACCATCTCCAACACTCATAGAAGCCATGATTGGTGATAAAGTGCTTTGTCCCAACGCTGACTCGGTTGTGCTAATACAGTCGCTAAGTTCCTGCCACAAAGGTTCCAGGGCAGAATTCAACTTCAACAAAATGGGTTGCTCCTCCACCTCGTTACTCTCTTTGCAACTAGTGCCATCAACACTCTGGGAAATTAGTGAGCTAAGTGCTTGCAATACTCGAAGCATAGCAGCACCAGACATAGAACCAGAACTGAGACCCATCATTCGCGTGTTCTTCAGGGTTATAAGCTCAGACACAGCTGCACTACTCAAATCTTGCGCAAGATCTGAAAGCTCTTGCGTGAAAAACTTACGGTGAGAGGCAATCACTGAAGCCAACTTCTTTAGCACCTCACCAGCAAGCATGTACACTTTGTCTGAGAGCCTACCATTTAGATGTAAAACATGTCAATCACTCAAGATAGTAAGCCAACAAAATTACATAACTGAGGTATACAAGTCATGATAGAAGTGGAGGGAAGCAATAGATATGGAATAACAATACCCTATATTGCATTGCCTTACTCTAACAAAAAAAGACGGAACTGATTCCTCATATTTCTAGGTTAATGAGTGAGTCAGCAGAGGTTGAATCAGAATGGCTCTATTGATCATGGTAATAGGAATTACACCTAACATTTATATTGATAATAACGAGGAAGAAATAACATAAAACAACGTCTGAATAAAAATGCACACAATTCATACCCCTCATAGCCAAGAAGACGGGAGAGATAACGCAAATCAGATTTTGGCAGCTGCGTGAAGACATCATGGATATTATGACCTGTACTCCTATCAGATATAGAGGGTTCCCCATTTTCAACTTTATTCTGTTTATTAGTCTCTGTTTCCACCAAAGCAACATCTCTTTCTACCTCATCAGAAGCTTTACTAGGCAGATTCTGAGAATCATCTAAGACCTGCTCAGGGAGAGACGGGCTCTCTAATCTTGACGCTGCAGTATAGACCACCACTTGAAGCAGACCCATAACCTGTTTAACAATTAAGATACAAGATTATCGGTATTCAGTATACATTACCAAAAGGATACTTGTAATAAAAATCATCAGACCTACCTGCTCAACATGAGCAATGCTACGACGGAAAAGAGGGCGATTCAAAAGCTTCAACAACAATATTAAAGGAGTACCCCCTTCCTTGTATTCCTGATCAGAGTTTGGAGGCACTCCACCTTCCCCTACTTTTTCTTTGCCCTTTCCCTTTTTGTTTACTGCATACTTCTGGAAAGATTCGGGCAAAAGTGATGGCTCAAAGTAGAACAATGTGTTTGCAACAGCAGAATGATTGGTGGCCAAATAATTTAAAATCTCAAGAACACGACGCAAAACCAAGGGTGGAAGACCTGCAAAAAGGTTCTGTTAGAAGACCACTAAAAATGTAGAGCACACAGGCTATGCTAGGGAAGTGCATACCCTCTAACAACTGGGAATGACCATAGACCACATTTGAGGGGCAACCATAGAGCCTCTGGGGATTGATGGCTGAAAGACTTCCAGCTGTACCTTCAGCCTCAGGCTTGATCATCTCGAGCAAAAGACGAACTAAAGTTGCTCTGGTGACACTATGAGCACACAGATTTAACAAAAGTCTCTGCAAAAGCCCTTTGCCAAGAGGCTACCATGAAAAGAAAAGAAAAACAAAAGGATAAGATAAGTGAATAAAGGCAATCATAGTATTGACATTCAGATCAAAATACAAGTAGATATCTTATGCATCATAGTATAAGCTACGCAAGGTTCAATATTCTGTTATCGTAATATAGAAATAAGATTTGTAGTATAGAATTAAGATGCCTTCGTTTACTAAAAAAAGCAAGCCTAGATAACTTTCAGATGCAGAGGCTTTTCCTCATCAATCATGCACACTCAATAAACATCCAGACACACAGTTGATTGCATTATCCTGGCAACAGAAGCAGTTATAAGTACACCATGATCCTCACCTGTGCCAAGCGTAAGAGCCTTATCAATGCCTTTAGCGCATTTCCATCCAGAAGGGGCTCACCTTCAACTTCTTTCACTTTCAGGACATCTAAAAGGGCAGCACCTGTTCTTCGTCCAATGGTTACTCCAACACCCCGGTCCATGACAGACTGTCGATCAAAGCCCAGACCATTCCTGCGTTGAGTTAGTCTATGGCTGCTTCCAAAATGACTGCGAGCCTGATAATGACTCATTGCTCTATCCCTAAGCATCTGCGCTTCTGCGAGTAACGGAGAAGGCAAAGCTGATAAAACTGCTTCAGATGATGTCAAGAGTACCTGCATCACAAGTAAAACATATATGCATAAATACAATAACAGGGATACCAATCAAGTACTCTACAGGAAGTTAAGTGGCAAACCTCCTCACGCAAATCAGCTGGAAGAGTGGCAATTATAGAAGCATTATCCATGTCAACTGGTTGTCCTTCACTCTGCTGAGCCAGCCTCTGTACTCGTTGCTGGGCCAAAACTTCAGCTTGGATATCAGGAGGCAGTGCAGCAAGAAACTCGGGATCAATGTCTTCTACTGAAGGTGGAGTATATGTAGGGGGTTGAGCTGACTGCGATTGCTGAGAAGCTAATACTTCAGCTCGTAAGTCTTCTGGGAGAGCCTCCAAGAAGGTTGGATCAATTGCATTTGTGCCAGCGGGCTCAACATTAGCTCCTACATGGTCAGATTCCATTGAAACATTCCCCAAAACATTCTGAATAGATACTGGCTCACTACTCCCAGAAGCAAGTGGGAGCTGATTGGTTTGAACTGGCTCATCATCTTCCCCATTAATCTCATTAATCTCAGAAGCAGGGAGGAGCTGATTGGTTTGGACTGGCTCATCACCTGCCCCATTCATCTCAGTATCAGGGCTAGCCCCGACTGAAGGGTGCTCGACTTGATCAAACATCGCTTGTTCAGGATTGTTCACATCATTATTAATTTGGCCAGTTCCGGAAGATACATCTGTCAGACCAACCTGCATTTGATCATCACGTAGATTATCTAGCTCTCCTAAATCTGCTCCGTGCTGTACAGGGTCTACTGACAGGGAAGGCTGTAGATCTGTCCTCGTCAAATCATTAGAAGGATCATTTTCATTCTCAAATTCCATGCTATGAAGTGCTGGGTTACTAGATAAGATTTCACTTTCATGGGCTGCTCCTTCCTCTGCCACAGCCTGTGAATTGATGTTACCTTGAACTGAAACAATGTCCTGTTGATTTGTTTGCAGAGGTTCACTTTCACTATTTTCAATTTGTACCTCACTATGTCCATGGACCCCGTGTGAGGGATCTCCCTCCATTTCTACATGAGAATCACTCTTTTCCCCAGCACCAAGCTGTTGTTCGGGCTGACTCGTATTCTGGGACTGCATTCCAACTGGAGTCTCGGTCGAAGAAGCACCACGTAAAACAGAAACAAAAACTTCTTCCACGGCCTGGGCGATGGCAGATGCTTGATTGCCAGCTTGCGGCTGACCATCATCAGCCCATCGACCATCACCTGGTCCCCTTCGCCCGGCTAATTGTGATGAGTCCATACCAACTGAGTAATCAGTCAATGGTGGAGGTGCTGTTCCGCCTGAACGGTCACCAAATAGGCTAGCTGGTCCAAAATCATAAAGGAAAGGAGGAGTATCAAACATGTAAAATTGAGAAACATCAGTTCCTGCTCCTGATGAAGATTCTGAATCCCTAGATACATTGCCACCTGATGACCATAATGAAGCGTCGCCTGATTGAGGTGGCCTCGAGAGCAGAGGATGCTGGAGACCCCCATCTGTATTATTTCGATCAAAAGACCTAGTTGTCTGTCGACGTCTCTCAAAACCTAAGGTTCTTCTTAGCCCAAAAAGGTCATCAACATTCACACCTTCAAAGGGTTCTGAAGGAACATCAATGAGACCACTTCCAGACTGGGCAACCTGCAGATGATGAAATCCATCCAAGGCCTCCCTCCACCTTACCTCTATGACCCGGTTTTCATGATAATCATCCTCCTCATCATCAATCATTTCATCATGGTACTCATCTCCAAATCCTGCATCATCATGATCATCCACATCAGTATCTGCAAGAGACATTAGAGCAGTTCCATCTTCAGCAATATCCTCATCTTCGTCCTCACCATCATCCTCCTCCTCATCTTCCTCCTCACCTTCACCCCCCATGTCATCATCTTCGTCACCAGCACCGTCATCAGCTCGATGTTCAATATGGAATTCCATACCAATTCGGTTACCATCGTGCATTAGATCACCTTCTTCCATCTCATCACCTGTAAACTCCATTGCAAGCTCCACAGCTGCATCTGTTACTTGCATCCCTTCCCCCTCAGCCCTCATATCTTGATTATCTGACCTAGCCACGTCAGTACCATGATTATTTTCTGTACACCCAGCACCTTCATGAGGGTTGGGTCCATCAACCTGTGCATCCCTGGCTTCCTGCTCACTGCTTTGGTTTTCATTATGCTGAGTGTTGACGTTGGCTGATGCATTAGTCGTCTGATCATCAGATCTCCCTTGAGAACCATTAGACTTCTTTTTGTTCTGGACATCAGATTTATGTGGTTGCTCACTTGCATTAGCGGCCCGAGTTAAGCTTTCCAAAGCCTTCAGAATGAAATTTGCAACTTTAGAAGCATCTGGATGGTCCAAATCAATAGCCTGAAGAATACTGGACAAACACGGCACAACTCCTCCATCTATCATGCCTCGTGCAATGTCAGGCGAATAGCCAGAGACAGATAAGCTACTTGAGGAAGTATTTTTGGACAAGACAGAATAGACCAACTCCACAAATGCTAGAACTTTTCTATCTGGCAACAAACTGCTTTGAAGAGAGTTGCTACCCAAGTTAGAGTACAACAACAAGGCCTTAACGAGCTCACTAATGACTCGTCTGCGCCCTTCACTAGAACGTCCACACAAGACTACCAGAAACCATGAAGCCTTTTCAGATAATTTCTCCCTTAAATCACCAGGTTTACTAGACTTATCAGAAGAGAGAGGAAGAAGCTTGTGTAACACATGGTGTACCACGCCACCCTGTCCAGGAGAATCAAGCTGAGAAGAAACCCGCAGCTGACAAATTTCTGAATCCCGTCTTAATACAACACTTATTGCATGAACATACATCAGAAGAATGTCGCTCAACAATTTCAAGACAAAAATAACCTTAGCAAGAGCTGCTGATCTTTCAGGTAGGACAACGGAATCCCCCTTAGCGACCTCATCAATCTTTGATTTACCTTTCACATTTGTAATAGGTTCATCTACCTCCATGGCTGCTTGGTAGCTTGAACAATCTTCCTGGCTGTTTGAACAAGGGAATTGCAAAATTATCTCAAGAAGCTGATCTATTACTTGAGCAAGATTAGCAGGGATCTTTTTGTGACCTTTTGAACCTTTTCCTGGCCCATCCTGGACCTTCATTTCAGGTATTCGAACAGGCTCACTGGAAGGTAATGCAGCCTCAGCACCAGTTACTTTAAATCTGTCCTTTTCCTTCTCTTTTTCCTTTGAAAAAACAACAACAGTTCTCCCAGCAGATGACTCTAATTGACAAACTGCTGCAGCAGCCTTTGTAAATATTACAGGATCTCTAGAGATGACAGGTACCATTGATGTCAAAAATATTCGAGTAGGAACACGTCCAGAATGACGACCTCCAATCAGTGTTTGCCGAATCTCCAATTCCATGGCAGTTTGCAGAGTTTGAGGATCTTCAAGCAAATGCCTGATAATTGCAGATGCCAGAGTGTCATAACCAGCAAAGAAACAACTTCTCGGCAGATCGAACAGAGCAGCCATGCCTCCATTTTCAAGATATTGCAAGGCCAACGCATGTGTTTTAGTTAAGCGAGCGCAAAGTTGTAACACTGCCTGCATGATTACTGCCGGAACCTGCTGTTTTAGCATATCACATGCAATCTCAAGTACAGCATGACACTCTTCCATCGAAAGATAACCAGTCGACTTTCCAAATATTTTCTCAAAAGCAAAGAAAGACTCCTCACAAGCATCTGATATAACCTTTTTCTCAATGTCAGGTACTGAAGCTGCTACCGAGACATGCTCTCCAGCTGAATCAGGAAGTGCATCAGCTGAAGCTACCCCTGCATGAGCAGAGGAAATTTTGGGTTTTGATTGCAACAAATTATCCAATATAAGCAGCAAAGCACTAGTGCTTTTTGTGGTCAAAACATCCTTTCCAAGCTGATTGCCCCTTAAATTCTTCAAGATGTCAATAGCAACTGGGACAATACCATTCTGAGCAGCAATTTCCCTAGCATCTGTATCTTCAGATAGAAGCAATGCTAAAATGTGTGATATAGACGACACAGCACTAGCATCATTTGACAAATCAGAAGAACAAAGCTTCAGCTGTTGTATTAGATAAGATGCAACTTTAAGACGGTCTTCACCCTTGTTTCGATTGCAAAGTGTTGCAAGCAAATCAGTCAAGGGAAACGCCAAAGAGTCTCCACTTTGAAACAACTTCATTGATGCTCCAAGTATATCATCAACAGGTGGGGCCTTCATCTGTCCCTCCTCGGCCAGGGTATCAACTGACTTGTCATTGTTATCAGCCTTAGACGTTTCTGTTGAACTCCCTAATGACAATGCAAGAGCCTGTGCCAGTTCATCATCCTCATGCACAGGATCTTCAGCATGGGTGCACAACCAATCCATGGCCATCTCCACACTATTACTCTCCACTCGTCTCAGAGCCTCCTCGGCTCTTGCCCTTGAGAACCCCATCTCAACAATGGTAGAGATAGTAGCTTCATCGGGTGGCGGAGCTACACGCTGACTTGAACTCCCCGTCACACCGCTGCGATTACGTTTTGTTTCTCCAACCCCAGAATATATGTGTGAAACAAGTGAAAGAACAGAAGTAGTAAAAGCAGCACTGCAATGAGGAAACATGGGGTGGTTCCACACAGGAAGTATCACATCAAGAACCTGAGACTGGAGCATGCGGACAAATGCTTCTGGATCTCTTGGAACAGGAAACAATCCTATTGACAGGCCAACGGCAACAGGCTGAACAAGCAGCTGAGCCTGGGATGGAGAAGTTGGAGAGAGAAGTAGAGAAGAATTCACAAAGTACTCCAGCAGGCGACAATAACACTGCAACGTATCAAGCAACCAAGAGTTATGCTCCAATTTGCTTCCTTCACTGGCCTTCCCTGAGTCGATACCAGACATAGGAATTGAGGGAGGTAGTGACCATAATAATTGACTGGTGGCTTCAAAAGTGGTCAGGAGTTCCTTAAAGGCACCACTAACATAGAAATTATTCACCATCGCTGTGTAACAAATCCGACGCCTGCTGTCAAATGTAAGAGCTGCCATATCATGTACAACTTTTCCAAGATAACGACATTTTACTGACAATGACATATCAAGCCCTGCCGGATTAGAATACCCAGAGAAATTAAGGGCCTCCAGAAAATTTTTGGAAAGAACGGTCCCAATATTCTTTGCAACAGAACTCATCAACCCTGACTCAGCTCTGCGGCGATTTGGTGAACTTAGGCCCTTTAAGAGTGCAGTGTAGAATGAGCGCATGGTACCAGAAAGCTTAGCAAGGATGTCGGATGCAAGAATATCTGGGCTTTTCTTTTTGTGTTCCAGTGAGGAGGAAGGCTCAAGCACATTTGCTGGAACTTCTGAATCCGTGTTAAAAGAATCTAGATGGCGGCCAGTCCTCCCACCTCTTATACGTGTCAATCCATGTCGATTACGACGACTTAATCCCTCACCTGAACGAATAACCGACAGAAAATCGCGCTCTCTGGCCCATTGAGATTGAGAACCACTCCTTATACTAACAGGGTTCATATATCTGACAATTGGAATGCCTGTGTCATCGTCACTTTCTCTCCCAGTTGCAGTGGACGAAGCTGCATCAGCATTTTCGGTTTCTACTTCAACACTTTGTTTCGGTTCAACCTTAGTATCGCAGGACAAAGAGATCTGCCAGAGCACTTCCCTATACACCCTGCCAATATCTTTCAACACATCAGCATCTCCAGCGCCCAGCTCTGATACAACTGTCGTAGTACCTTTTAACATGGAAATGGAAAAGGATAAGATGCCTTCCAAAATTGTAAGACATCTCATGACTTTGGTCTGTTTTGCAGGTTCCAGATTAACGAGAGGAGTTCCTTCAATTGAGTTCAGTACTTCAATTGTTATATTCAAATGCTCCTTCAGGAACGAACACACAGTCTTTGCCAGAGAAGCGGAATACTGTGCTGAAAAGTTTTTAAAAGCAACGGAAACACTCTGACCAACTGAAACTGAAACAGGCAATAACGGCAATGAAAACATCTGCAATACAGCTTCAATCCCTCTCTTCTCAACAAATAGGCGACATGCTTCAGAATTCTGAAGAATAGTCTCAAGAAGTCGACAAGCATTGCTAACATAATCTGGAAGATATGACTCCACATTTCCTAAGGTAGCATCAGATGACAGATCAATTGGGTCAGTACTTCCTGTCGGTAATTCCTTCTCATCAAGTGTAGATAAGCTCCTAATATCTGAATCAGTCTCCATTGGAACAGGAGCTGGGCAGGGTATAGAATCAACTGATGGCGAAGAATCAACTTCATCCACAGACCCAAGTTTTAAAATTGTATTCAAAATCTCAATCAGCATATCAACCCCAGGACCACGCAATGTGGAAGCATGACGCATAAGTTCATCGAGTCCACTAGACAAGGCCCCAGGAGCATCCCCAGCTAAGGCACGTAAATATGCTTTTGAAGTAAATATTTTTACAAAACAACTCAACGCATTACGATCTTTCACAGCCTGAAGACCATTGTTGTTAAGGCATAAGGCATTAAGGGACTGAGGTAAACATGTTAGGACATCTGCAGAGCTAAGTACACCATCCATTATAGCATCCATGAAGGCAGATGGTAGACCAGCAGCATCTAAAGCAGCAAAGCATGTAGGATCCTTCTGAATAAGATCACTCATAACAGTGGCAGCAAGTGAGAACACCCCACCACCAAAATCCTTTGCTCTTCGAAATATAATGCACAAGCATTGGGGTAACAGGCTCTCCTCAGAACCATATATACGACCAGTGCTCCCAGGAGCATAAGTTCCGAGATTAATAGCACGAAGCAAAGCTTTTAGTAGCAGACGTCTATGATAAGCAAGCAAGGACTCTGAATAAAGGGGTTGAATGTCATCTAGGACAGCTGATGCACCCAAGGTAACCTCAGTACCCGTCCTGCTATAGTCAGAATATGGTTGCTGCAAACCATCCTCTATAGCAGATACCTCCACCTTTAGGCGATTAATAGTTTCATCTAAGCCCCCCAAGTCTCTAAACAATGCTGCAGCTGGATTACTATAATCCATGAAACCCTCAAGAACATGCACAGCAGTACCAACTAAATGCAGGTGTTGAGGATTTGTATCCTTAAGAAGAGGCAAAAGAGTTGGTATAAATCCAGCTTCACGCATTGCAGAACAACCAGATGGAGAGGAGATTAAAGCAGTGACAAGTGACAAGAGAGCCTCCGCAAAAACAACAGACCACTTCGAAGAACCATTGGAGACTGAGTCAATTGCCTTCTGCATGAGACTGGAAAGAATTCCACGCTGTCCACCAGAGGTCACGGAAGCAAGAACGGCAGGGAGCTGGCGGGACCTATCTTGAGAAAGAGCAACTAAAGCACGCAGACTCAATATTCGGATTTTCTCTGGAATTGAATCCTCAAAACTTAATAATGAGACCAACTCATTGGTGAATTCAGGTTCAGTGTTAAAGAAGGATACCAAATCATCAGCATCACTGCTTGCTTGAACGAGAACCATAAAAGCATACAACCGAATGCATGTATACTGCTGACGTGAAGCTAAAGACCCAAAGGCCCTTGCAAACCGCAGTCTACTAAACAAAGAAAATCTTAAGTTGGGAGGAACTCCATATTCTTTGACAAGCATGTTCAAAAGCTCAAGATCACTTTCTTTGCGATAATGAACATCGGACAGATGAATAGTTTGAAGCCCTCCTGCAGCTTCTGTAGATGATACGTTCACTCTATAGAATTCAAAATGAAGGGTACGCCCTAACTCATATGCAACAGTATCACATCCATTTTCCAACGCACATGCAGTTAGCCCAAGTCCTTCTTCCTTACAACCCCAGCCTTGAGCAAAAGCAAGCAACCTAGAAGTCAGAGAAGCATCTCTAATTGAATACTTCCCTACTGTCTTTTTCAAAAACGTAGCCAGAGTCTGCAGGCTAGCTTCAACAACATCGGCATCAGCAGAAGCCATCAAAGATGATAGATGCTGGTATGTTAACAGAGAACCATTAAGTAATACATCATACATCACTTCTAAGATAAGTTCATAAATACAGAAAGCACAGTAGACAAAGTATAAACTGCAAGGAGTAACAATTACCTCATAACAACTCAAAAAATGCTTGTTTGTGCAATTCTCCAAAATGATCCTCATAACACAGAGTATCTGAAGAACAGCTTCTCTTGGGAATGGAGGATCACAGTCCAAAAAATCATCCTCAAGGCGTAAATCTTTCCTAGGTTTTATGTGCTTCTCAAAATACGAGTCAAAATGATTAAAAAGATCCACCCAGTGGTGGAAATCCCCCTGAAGCAAAAAAAAAAAAAAAAAACGTCAGATAAAGACATAAAAGAGCAGGTAAAATCATTGGGTAAAGACTTCAAAAACACACCTTGTCAAAGTCCCATACAAAACTTTTAAGGGGCTCCTGTATATTCTCAAGGGGAGTCGACGTAACACTATTAATGAACAACCTGATCTTTGGAGGCTGCATTTGGTACAGTGTGCACAGAAAGCAGAAGTTAAAATCATAAATAAATAAATCATTTGAAATACAAAATTGATCATTTCCATTACTCTGGAAAAGAAACTACTAAATTTCACACGTGCATTTCCTCCAATTCATTTTTAACAGAACGAGGTAGACAAGGGGTCAAACCGTCTACGTTTAGTCCAGCGCCTAACTGCCTACTTAAATGAAAGTGTGCAATTAGAGCAAGCAGTAGCAAATCAAGTATGTGCTCAGTGGGTTCAACTGAACCCATAATGGATTTTGGTAAACCAAAGTTAACAAAGGTTTATTAAAATAAGGATATGAAGACTTATGTGCATGCATATTACAATAGAGTAATGGTAAATCAGTTGAAATTGCGTGTCGACATCCTCACTTGCAGATTTGAGCATATGACATTATGACCAGATAGTTCCGCATTCAAATCTCGCGAGTGACCAATTCAGACATTGTTTTCACCTATTTTCTTTCTCGTCTAGTTGCTTTTTCTTTTATCCTTTTCCAAGTCATTATGCTGCCTAACCGCGCCTTGCAATGTTATTACTCAATTTGAACAAAAAAAAAATTCTACCATCATATACGGTAAGTACCACTTGTTTTTTTAAAATAAGATACTCAAATATTACAATTGCATTTGCTTTTCCTTTTCAATGTAATTGACCACAAAAATTATTGCACTAAATAGAATTTGGACTAAGAACTTTAATTTTCGGGTTCTATTGTTGCGAACTTTATTTTTTCTGTATATATCAATTGCTGACGTTCAAAATCAGCGAAGCTATAAGCTACATTTTCTGGGTCCGCCACTGGACGAAGACAAAATCTAGAATACGAGCAAGCTAAGTAGAGTAGAGACAATCTGAGCTACGCCTACAACATAAAGACAGGTCGTAAGAGCTACATCCCAACACCACTAGCATACAGGTTTTCCGACTAGCCGCAGCTTGACTTTATCCTTGACTCTGATCTTCTTGTCACAGTGCAAGCCCTACAAGATTAATCTCCTTTGCAAATTCATCTTAATAGATGTGTAATACAATGTGCTAAGCTGCTAACTAGCCAACCTATTTTTTAATCTATAACAACACAACTTTGACATACCACATCAGCTTTTGAGTTCTCTAACCTACAGGTACAAAGAGAGAGAGAGAGAGAAAGGGAACAGCAGTGTTTGAGCTACTTATCTTCTTCAGAATGGGTAAGTAAACACTTGGGGCAGTTAAGGAGACCCCCACAAACAATTAAATCGTAAAACCCAAAAGTAAATCAAGCAGTGGCAGGGTCTAAGGGCATTGAAATAAACACAGACCCGAGAAACCAGTTAAAACAGAGAAAAAACCTGTGTCCCGAAGATCTTCCATAAAATAAAATTAAAAAATTATTTACAAATGAGAAGTTCTTGAGTACTCTAGAAGGATCATGGCATCATTCCTTCTCAGTCAATAAAGATAAAGTATTTCAATTGTGGAATTGTGACATGGGGAAATTAAGGGGTTACAACATCATAGGGAAACATGAAAAAAGGATTGATCAGTTGTACCATGCTATCTATACGACAATACACAAGGAGGATATAACAAAAATATTTCAAAATATTGAACTTCTCAATTCATATCCGATTTCTCAAGGAAATATGATACAACATATAAATAATAAAGATGTGATATCAAAAACAAAACAATGGGAAGCATCACACAAGATATTGGGCATCTCATCTAAGAATCAACCTATGTCCCAGAATCATAATTATCCAGTCAATCACAGAAAATTGTTCGATGGCAATTTTTTGTTTGAATAAACTAGATCACGACATTCACCACTTCGTAGAGCTACATTCTAATTTAGAGCACTCAACATAACATGCTACTTAGAGTCTTCTGCTTTGCTGCAGTGTGATTAAGTCTTAGGCCTCAGAGAACACAACGGACACAAAAAACACTTAATCCAACAAATGCATGTATAACAAATGAAGCTAAAAACTATTGACACCCATCTCTATCCGTCTCTCTCAAATATCCATCTTTCAGGGTCTTCAAGTCCATAACAAGAAAACCACCTATGTGTCTTTAAAATGAACTAAAAATACCCCAGATCACTGTCGAACCCTGCCCTAAATACCACCAGTAGTGATTCATGATTAGTCGTAATACATAAGTGCTTCTAACTTCCTAAAATTTTACAATTCTTGCATCCAAGATACCTAAAACTTTGTAACCAAAAGTAACATGGCACCAACTGCCGAGACACTGGCCATACAATGCTTGATTGGGACTTTGAGACTACAGAGCGCAAAAATCACTGCCCTCCCCTTTTTATCACCAACTGCCCACCCCATTGTCGAAATCGAATAACAAGAGATGAACAACCAATAAGAGCACACCAGAATTATAGTTTGTATTATACAAATATTTTCTTTTTCCAATTTCAAAAATATTTAAAAGAAATCGGCATACTATTAGGATGCAAAAAATGCAATTGAAAATTAACTGCATGAAGAAAAAAGACATTTACAGAAACAAGAGACACTAGAGCGCGATAACATTGAACCATCAATTAAAACAAGAAAATGCAACATTTTATTAAAAAAATAGTATGACTAACCACTTCAGAAGCCCTCCTCCTCTTGAGCTTCATATTGAATTGAACTTCGAGTTAACCATTTACCAAACCTAATTGTAAGAACTGATGAAACGTTTTCCAGAAACTGAAACCCTAATCAAAGACTGAATTGAAGTTTTCAAATTCAATTAAAATTCCAATTCCAACTGTTGTGGATTGTGTACGAATTATAAAAATTAGCAGAAAAGATATCAGATCATATGAATTGAGAAGTTAATCTGAAATCATCAATGTTTTAGGAAAGAGATGAGATAATTTGATTTTGTTTTATGAATTGATGATATTGCGATCATAAGGTCTAGGGTTTTCGGGTAAGGTTTTCGGGAAAAGATGAGATCGCAAAATTGAGAGTTTAGAGAGAGAAAATTAGGATTCCCTAGTAAGTTTGCTAAACTTGCCTATATATACGTGTGACTGTGTGAGATTGGCTTCACTTCAGCATACTGTGAGAGAGATACGTCATACCCGACTGTAGGAGATCATATTTTTCAATACTTTTTTACTCGTACTAGGAAAACTTAAGGTCTCGTTCGGTACCGAGCGGTGAATCCATAAACTATACTTAACGTGGAGTATGCTTGACTTTAAACCTTTAACGTTAAAGTTATCAGTTTTTAACCCGAAACGTTGAAATTGCAATATTTATCCGATTAATGTGAACGAATTATTTAGAACCCGTTAGTTGGCAACCGAAAACTGACACGGGTTGATTATACTAACTGAAACCAAACCAATACGAATAAATTGGCCCGCATAAGACTTATACCCCATAAAAAGCGACATGCGATAATCCTATTATAGCCAAACCGAACTGAACCTCGATAGAGATTCGGTCCGTTTCAACCCTAGGAAATTTGTTCAATCTGAATTGTTTCAACTCTTACATGTTTATCTGTACCGTTTCAACTTGCGTCCTTTTAAAACTGGCCATTTACATCTCATAAAATTTTTACTTATACTAAAATTGCTTTAGGCCTTGATCGATATTTGTGGCGGTCCACACATCATATGTAGTACAGGGTGTGTAGGATTGTACTTGTAGTGGAGTTATTATATAATTAATACTACATAATTCTTATGCAAAGTGAGAAATATTTAACCAAAGTTAAGTACTGTTGTAGGAACTTAATTTTGAGGCCGGATTTGAAAAGTTTCTGAATGTTGAATTTTACGTGATTTTACAAGTCACTTTGACGAAATGTTAAAACACCCAAGCTCGAATCTATACTACTAGTCTTATATGCACGCGATGCGTGCAGGAGTATACATATAAAAATTAAAATCGGGTTATTACAACTAATCATCACAAACAATAGGCAAGAAAAAAACTAATTACAAAATTTATCTAAAAAAATTAGCCATCATCGACCTCAAAGTAACAGTACACTTTTAGCAAAAAAAAAAGTACACTATAAAGTTCTACGACTTATTAATAGACTAAAATAAAGTAACACGATTATTTTAATATTGTATGAAAAAAAGCAAAATTTTACAATAGTGTATTATACGCCTATTATACGCCTTCACCCAACCAAAAAAAACACACACAGAAGAAAAAAAAAAGAAGTTATGTTATACAAAATAACATAATAACACGTAATTGAAAATAATAGATTGTTTTGAAATTATTGGACCATACGTGATTGAACTCTATCAAACCTTATCGTTTTAGTTTTGATGATTGAAAAACTAGCTAATTCGAAATATGTGATAAGTATGTCAACGTGAAATACAAATGATCATTCAAATTACCAATGTGAATCATAACGATTGGTTAGGCCGGCCACGAGTTGTTCCTCAACCTAAACGAGTTAATCCACATAAAAAAGCCAAAACATTTTGATGGCGATAAGTTCGAATAATGTCTGTTAGTTTTTTAATCATCAAACCTAGTACAACAAGGTTCAATAGAGTTCAACCACGTATTGTCTTAAAATTTTCAATACAATCTTTTATTTTAAATCACGTGTACGTTATAGGTCAATAATGTTTCAATCATGTGTAATTAGATAAAAAAATATTTCATACTCCGTAATAAATACTACACCCGTTTCAGAATGATCTTTATATTTTCTTTTTTAGTTTGTTTAAATGTTTTTACAATGCGTTTTATACTATATTTGGACATGAAAAATTATTACCTCACCCCTCTTATCCCACAACATTTACGATTTTCACTCACATTCATCTTACTTTTCCCATTTTTTTATTATATTCGTCCACCTTTCACAAACTCTTTCTCTTTTGAAAACGGAGGTAGTATCAATTTTAGACCTTCCACATAAAAAAAAAATCTATGTTTTACCATATTTAAAAGAACTAATTATTAACCATCCGTTCAAACAAAATGTATACTATATTTTCTCAACAAATAATCCCTCATACAAATTTTTTTTGGTACTAGTTTTATTACAAACTAAATGGAGTATTGAAGTTTGAAGTGTGGAGGAGAAAAAGAGTTTTTATTCATGACATTGAAGGCTAGGTCGAAGAGATGAGGTGCTAAGTGAAAAGAAAGCTTTGGGGCTACATTGTCATTATTAATCATTATATTATTAACACTAAAGATCCGTTGTGCAAAAGATCGATTAATTTTTGAAACAAGAAATTTGGGCCAATTCCATCATTTTATAAGCAACAGCGCATCGAAGAGACGAGGGTACTATATACTTCCTCCGTCTTTTAATACTCGCAACGTTTGTTAGTTTCACGCATGCCAATGCACAACTTTGATCATTTATGAGTATCTTAAATTCTTTTTATGCAAAAAATATAAAAAGTTGATATTTTGAAAATACACATCGAGACAAATCTAACAAGATTTATCTTATATAAAAATCACTAAGAATAGTCAAAGTAGATTATATGAATAGTGACAAAAGTTCAAACGTTGCGAGTATTAAAAGACGGAGGAAGTATATATATGAAAAAGGTTTCATACCCAAAAGAAAAATCAAAGAACTTGAGGAAGTTAGCTACTTTATCAGATTCAAAGTTAGCTACTTTATCAGATTCATATAACACAACAGCGCATCGATCAAAAGCACCACCCTATTTCCCAGTCATTCTTCATCCACAAAACGAACATGCTTCCCTTTTGGAGTTGGCAGTCCCTCAAACGCAAATCACTTGTCCAAAATAATGCTTATGAATGAGCAAGTTTAGAGTAAAGAAAGATAAAATGTGCACAAGGAGAGACACAAAAGTTACTTACTACTCCCTCCGTCCCTTAATACTCGCACCGTTTTGACTGGACACGCTTGCCAATGCACAACTTTTACCACCAATATCTTTACCTACACTAATTGCCCTTCATAAATAACATATAAAACACAGTTCATAAGTCAGCCACAACTGCAACAGGCAGTGAGATCGTTGGTACAGAGGTAAAGTTCCCAAAGCTTCCGTTCTTCTCTCTCACGCATCACCTGCAACCATGTTAAGAACTCTATCCCTCAGTTCTTTCTGCCAGAAAAGATGATTGAAAGATCTTTGATAGATACTATGTCAAGATTTATCAGCTAATAAGTTTGAAAATCAAAGTTTTGATCGATTATGTATAAAAACTGTTGTCTTGCAACAAAATAGCCAGCAGATAAGCAACAATCGCAATTGAAGATATACTTTAGAAAGCATTTACCTAGATGTCTAAGAAAAAAAAGGTCCAAATGCAACGATATTTGTCTATACTGTGTCACTACACTAAAATTCAGGATGCAAGTTCCATATAACAACGATGTGCACATCTCATAATACAAAATTTGTCAAATGAAAAACATAATACAAATGTTAAACTGATAAGCACCTGAAGAATCCCATATCATAAATTTGTCAAATGAAATCCCAATCAAATATGGAAATCCCTACAAAAAGTGTTTTAAACCCAGAAATACCTCACAGATTATAGTCAAAGAAATCAAATTATTTTGCACAGTATGCAGTGCTTATAAGTACTAACGTGTAATCAAACACCAAATATTTTGTTACATAATTCTTAAACAGCTCCAGCAAACAAAGAAGATTGACCTTGGCCATGGCGGAAGAAACAAGAAGAAGTTCGAACCTGATAATTACCGCATTCGCACTATTACTCGATGAAACACTCCGAAGATGCAACTTGACCCGCATTGATCGCTGCTCAAAATCTCATCAAAGTACCTAGACAAACTCTCAAGCTCCTCAATTAAGGCTTTCAACCCCGATTCTCTCTCCCTGGGAGTTAACACTTGGACCTTCTGCTTCTCCCTCTTCCGCCTAATTTTAATGGAAGCTACTTTGGAACCGGGGACTCGCCGATTCCATAGGATCCGCCATTAGAACTTGGAAAAACCTAACACATCAAAGTTGAAAAGTACTCCAAGTAAAAAGTACGAAATCAAGGGTTTTGCAAAGTGATAAAATTTGAACAAAAATGGCGGAACTAAAATGTCAAAATGAAGATATGAAACGACGTTCCAAAATTGAAAGAATTTGAGAGATATTTTAGCATAATTAAGAACCAGAGAGGAGAATTTAGGGCGGAATTATCCCGCTTGCCAAGCGAAATGGCGCAATAAGCTGAAAAATTTCCCCCTAATTTCCCCCGCTTTCCCGCAAAATGAAAATAGAGAATTGATGAGTTGGCACCAACCAGCTTTCAGGGTATGGGAACCCCACATACCCCCGGGGTATGTGTATCAGCTCCCAAGAATTTGGAGGCTAGTCAGAAGAAAAATAACATCCCATTGTTCTGGTCAACTGGACAGAATAATGGTGCAATTCCCCACTTGTGACAGATGGCGCTAGGAAAATGGGAAATTCAGGTTATACAGAGAGCTAAAAAGCGGTAGCTGGATGGTATACCTTGATGAATAACGTTCAAAAATTTGAAGGTAGCAGTCCAACCATGGCCACTTCACCCCTCCAAACACAAGTTACGGCAACATTTTTGCCTTGTTGGGACTCCGGGAATCTACACCAACCTTAGATAGAATTGGAGTGTTCATCGAGAGTATGACATAGTCCGACCTCTCAACGATCCCACCCAAGTTGGCACAAATGTATCCTTACTTTAGTTAACTTGTTTAATTATTTATGTATTTCTAAGGTTCCTAGAAGCATACTTAGAGCATGTTTATCGAACACCAAGCATTGGTGTTCAAGAGAGAGAAGTGAATAAAAATTAATACTCCGTAAAATGGGTAGATAGATGAGAGAGAAAGGAAGAGAGAGAGTGTGAAACCAATCAAATATTGGTGTTCATGAACACCAAATGGAAAACCAGTTTCATGTATGGGGGACTAAAAATATTGTTGTTTTTTTAATTGCAAAGTGATTTCAATGGTCTAGATTTGCTGTGTTAATATTAGCGCTGGCAAAAGCTGACCCGACCTGATAACTCGACCCGAACTGAATATAGTGGGTTTGGGTTGAGATTTTCAACCCGATTAATTAAATAGGTCGACACGAACCCGACCTGAAGTTAAATGGGTTAGGTTAAGGTTGAAAATTTCAACCCGAAATTAACTTGTGTCACCCGATTAAGTATCGCCATGTTCTTTTTGGCTTAATTTCAGTTTCAGGACTTATTTCGCAGTTCAGTTCAGGGGCATTCAGTTCAGTTCAGTTTAATTCAATTCAATTCAACTTAATAATAATAATAATAATAATAATAATATAATAATAATAATAATAATAATAATAAATAATAATAATAATAATTATTATTTATTATTTATTATTTATATTTAAATTATTATATATAATTAATTATTTATTATTAATTACTACTCCCTCCGTTTCTTATTGTTGTATCCGTTTCCATTTTAAGCGTTTCATATTGTTGTATCCATTTAGAATCTATTCTATTTTTGGACATACATTTTATCCTAAAATACCCTTACATTTCTATCTAATTACCAAAATACCTAAATATTCTACCCATATTCCCACCTAATTTTCCCCACCCATAATATTTAATTCTTTTCTCTTCCCCATATACTCACTCTCTCACCTCCTTTATCACCTATCATTATCACTCATATCTCTTACCTTATTTCTTTATTATTTTTTCACTCCTTTATTTATTATAATCTCTTACACCCAATCATTTCTCTTACACCCAATCATTACACTTATACCCATATAAATCAAGATTCCAATTTTCTTAAAAACCACACCAGATTCCAAATGGATACATCAAAAAGAAATGGAGGGAGTATAATTTATTATTTATCATTTTATCATTTATCATTTATTATTTATATTCAGTCCAGTCCAGTCCAGTCCAGTTCAGTTCAGCTCTAAAGAACAGGGCCTAAATAGGTCAATTTCAGTAGAAGTTAGGTAAAATTTCGGTCATTTTACAATATTGACCAAAGGCCCAAAATTCAAATGTATTAGCTTGTATAAATAACAAAACCCTAACCCTTCCCTTTATTTTCTACTTCTCTCAGCCTCCCACCTCCCTCTCTCTCATTCACGGCGGACGCGGTGGCTTCTCTACTTCCTCAATTAACTACTCCGTACATATTTGCTACTCCTCCATCAACTAGGTGAAGGGAAAGATACTTAGATAGATATTATTTAATTTATTTAAGAATAATTTTTCTTTTGGTTGTGGGATGTAATTGACTAAATCAAAATGGCTCTTAATACCTCCTCGCTTCCTTTCCATGAGGTAGAAGATGATTGTCCCGTTGTCGTCCCGTTATCGCTTTTGGGTCAATTGGAAACAACCTCTCTGTAATTGCAGGGGTATGGTTGCGTACGTTCGACCCCACCTTATCCCGCTTCTTGCGGGAGCCTCTTTGAGGCAATGGGGTAATGATAATGATAATGATTATTTAAGAATAATTTATGTCTTTATTTCAATTTATGTTCAAGAATTACTTCATTATATGTTAATTTTAGAATACTTTGTGGATTTGCATATCTATTTGAAGAGTAATGCATGGTTTTGCATCTTAATTCAAGAGCTTTTTTGGATTATTAATTGACTTTAGAGTAATTGTGTGGATTTTAATGTTTATATGTAAGAATAATTTTCTGGATTTGATTGTTTATACAAGTATATTTTCGTCGATTTGTATAGTTTTATGAATGAATAATTTCGTGGATTTGTATGTTTGTCTGAGAATAACTTCGTGGATTATAATTTCCCCTATCTAATTTTGTTTCCGTTTTATTTCTAAAAATGCTAATATTACTCCGTATTATCTTTTGTTCTTTTTTGTGTGCAAGGCTTTTTATTCAACGAAATTTTGGCATCCTGTTATCACAAACATCACAAAGCTATGAACTGGGAGGATGCACACTACATTTTAGATTTTTAGATATTTTTCTTACTTTGGATGTATATACGAAGTAAGTTTTAATTGATTGTCCGATTTCGTTGTAATATCTAGATCCTGCACTTTTGTTTTGGTAATCACAATCGTTATTTTCCAAGCTCTTCGTATATAGATGTAATGAGAAAGGGTTAATTAATATTCTTTTCTCGAAACAAGCAGGTTAAATGGGTTCGGGTTGACCCGAAATAAGCAAGTTAAATGGCTTAACCTATTTGTATAAATTAAAGTTAAAATAAATCAGGTTGGGCGGTTCGAGTTGACCCGATAAGGGACAGATCAGGTTAGGGTTTAGATTTTCAACCTGATTACTTAAACAGATCAGGTTCAGTTTGGAGATTTCCAACCCGTTTAAGTATGACCCGAACACGAACCCGACCCAACCTGACCTGATTGCCACCCCTAGTTAATACTTCCTCCGTTCCTAAATAGTTGCACCGTTTTGACTTTTGACACTATTCACTTGTCTTGCTTTGACCTCACTTTTCTACTAGTCCCTCCGTCCCATAATTATCTTCCTGTTTGACTAAAAACACGAATTTTAAGAAAAGTGGAATATAGTACATGAAAAAGTGGAATAAAGTACAAATGATGATTGAGTTGTATGGAAAAGTGGAATAAAGTACATGTGAAAGATAATATAGTACATGGGAAAAGTGGAATATAGTACATGGGTGGGGTTTTCAATTCAATTTTAATTAATATAGTACATGAGAAAGTGGGGACCTTAGTAGCCAAAATTAGAAACAGGAAGATAATTGGCCCGCACAAGCGGTGGAGCATGTGGTTTAATTCGATGGGGTTTCTCTGAATTTGAAAGTTTTCACTTATCAAGCAGGTTTTACATGAAGAAGATTTGGCTCGGCATGTTCTATTTGCCAATGAGCTCACTCAGCCGGAAGGCAAGGTTACATCAAAATCTGAAAAAATACCACACGAATTCTTAGGAAGTTTGGTAGTAACTGGAAATGGGGATCCTCACGGATAGAAAAAGCTTGCAGTCAGTATTTTTTTTCTATTTTATTTAGTTATTAAGTCAAACAATCTCGATTCATTTCAATATGAACAACAATTAAACTTTTGGGACGGAGGGAGTAATAAATAAAATTAAAAATTATTATACTCGCTCTGTCCCTTAATACTCGACCTGTTTTGACCGGACACGCTTGCCAATGCACAACTTTGACCACCAATTTCTTTAACTACATATTATAAAAACTTATAAAAATATTAATATTTTGAAAATATATATTAAGATGAAACCAACAATATATTATATACTAATATTTGTTTTCATATACTATAAATAAAAAAGGGTCAAAGTGAATTATGTGAATAGTGCAAAAAGTCAAAACAGGTCGAGTATTAAGGGACGGAGGGAGTACAAAGTATTATTAGGTTTGTCTTAATATATATTTTAAATATATCAACTTTTTATAATTTTTACTAACACATAATTATAAGTATTGATGGTCAAAGTTATGCGTTGGCAAACGTGAAAGTCAAAACGGTGCAACTATTTAGGAACAGAGGAATTATATACTATATAGCATAACCATTGCATAATATTACAACTAAAATACAATAAAATATGTGAATGTCTTTATTTTTTTATATTCTATAAATAGACACCAATATTAACTCACTTTAGGTCATAAAAAGAAATGATAAAAATAAAAATAAAACTTAATATCGCTCTTGTTTAATTTTGTAAGAGAAAAAGGAAATGGAAAAGACAGGATGGATGGATGGATGGACACGAGAAAAGAAAAGGGATGTAAGGGGTTAGAGAGAAATATGTGGTGGCATTCCTTCCCCGCAAAAAGGAAAATGTTTCCACTTTGGGAGAAGTGATTTCCACCCCTTTATAGTAACAAACAACGGGAAATGGAAAATCATTTCCCTAGCAAATGTTTTCCGTCGAAACAAACGGAGCCTGCAAGTCCAAAGTCCATTTATACTAGGAGCATACAAGAAAATTCAAGTCTGTACCTGTGTTTTCTCATACAAAATAAGTTTCTCCTCATCTGCGTCCATGCTAAAAGTAAGGTCAAGAATATCACTGACATCATTCTGCAATACCAATCAGAGACAAGTAAGAAACGCAAACTCCCACCATACATAATGACCATAATGATATCTGCTTAAAAGCAAGGCAGAACAAATTGAAAACACTACCTCCAGCAACCACTTCAAATTCTTATAGTAATCTGGATCAACAGCCTCAATGTCGTGATAGGTCACCTTCACGCCCAAAATATGCTTGTAGAAGGAACGGGTGAAGTACACATCCAAAAGTTGCCCATCGAATAAGGCCTTGGCAACCTGTACATAATCAAGAGATGTTACTTAACAAGGTATAAACCCATTTGGACAATGCAATATTACTTTTACAGTTACTTAATGCATGAAATATTGAAGACTGACAAATTAAAGAATAAACAATTATAAAAAATAAAAATAAAAGAACTGCAAGTTGTGTTGGAAAAATTACCACACGGCCAACAAATTTGAAGTATGATAGATGTTCAGTCTGGTAAACAGAATTAGGGTTTGGCTGGAAGGTTGCATCATTTCCAACTGTGGTGAACAGTGGTGTACCCGTATCAAAGATAACCCTTGACAATAACTGGTACCACTCTCTTGTTAGGCCACCAGCATCAATTCCCTCTTCACCTTGAAACTGAACATTCAATCGCCCCTTCAGATCCTGATTTGATCTCATTCGCAGCTGATTATATGAGTCTTCAAGAACATATGCCCGGCGAACACTTATTCTGAGTGGCCCAGCATGGTGTTGCTCATGCTGTTGCCTGATTCTAGAACGAAAGTATGCCCTCTTGTTATCAAAATCGATGAGACGAGGTGCTTTCAGCATCATAGAGAGCGACTTTTCCAGCAACCCTGGACTCTGCCTGATAAATGCATTCAAAAGTCGACGGTGTTTGTCAGCAAACCTTGAAAATATGACAGCACTGTCAAATCTTCTCTGAGAATCACCACCACACTTTGTCGGTGCTGAGGAAGAAGCATCAGCAGATTCTTTAACTTCTTGAGCAGTTGCATTTGTTTGATCCTGGTGAACAAATGTATTGCTTGACTGCAGCTTTTCACACAGAACAAAGAAAGACTCAATGAATGGCAAGAGTCTCTGTGTCCCAGGAGGAAGAGGGGGGATGAGAGAGATAATCCAGCAACACCATCCCCAACACCATCTCCAACACTCATAGAAGCCATGATTGGTGATAAAGTGCTTTGTCCCAACGCTGACTCGGTTGTGCTAATACAGTCGCTAAGTTCCTGCCACAAAGGTTCCAGGGCAGAATTCAACTTCAACAAAATGGGTTACTCCTCCACCTCGTTACTCTCTTTGCAACTAGTGCCATCAACACTCTGGGAAATTAGTGAGCTAAGTGCTTGCAACACTCGAAGCATAGCAGCACCAGACATAGAACCAGAACTGAGACCCATCATTCGCGTGTTCTTCAGGGTTATAAGCTCAGACACAGCTGCACTACTCAAATCTTGCGCAAGATCTGAAAGCTCTTGCGTGAAAAACTTACGGTGAGAGGCAATCACTGAAGCCAACTTCTTTAGCACCTCACCAGCAAGCATGTACACTTTGTTTGAGAGCCTACCATGTAGATGTAAAGACATGTCAATCACTCAAGATAGTAAGCCAACAAAATTACATAACTGAGGTATACGAGTCATGATAGAAGTGGAGGGAAGCAATAGATATGGAATAACAATACCCTATATTGCATTGCCTTACTCTAACAAAAAAAGACGGAACTGATTCCTCATATTTCTAGGTTAATGAGTGAGTCAGCAGAGGTTGAATCAGAATGGCTCTATTGATCATGGTAATAGGAATTACACCTAACATTTATATTGATAATAACGAGGAAGAAATAACATAAAACCACGTCTGAATAAAAATGCACACAATTCATACCCCTCATAGCCAAGAAGACGGGAGAGATAACGCAAATCAGATTTTGGCTGCTGCGTGAAGACATCATGGATATTATGACCTGTACTCCTATCAGATATAGAGGGTTCCCCATTTTCAACTTTATTCTGTTTATTAGTCTCTGTTTCCACCAAAGCAACATCTCTTTCTACCTCATCAGAAGCTTTACTAGGAAGATTCTGAGAATCATCTAAGACCTGCTCAGGGAGAGACGGGCTCTCTAATCTTGACGCTGCAGTATAGACCACCACTTGAAGCAGACCCATAACCTGTTTAACAATTAAGATACAAGATTATCGGTATTCAGTATACATTACCAAAAGGATAATTGTAATAAAAATCATCAGACCTACCTGCTCAACATGAGCAATGCTACGACGGAAAAGAGGGCGATTCAAAAGCTTCAACAACAATATTAAAGGAGTACCCCCTTCCTTGTATTCCTGAACAGAGTTTGGAGGCACTCCAGCTTCCCCTACTTTTTCTTTGCCCTTTCCCTTTTTGTTTACTGCATACTTCTGGAAAGACTCGGGCAAAAGTGATGGCTCAAAGTAGAACAACGTGTTTGCAACAGCAGAATGATTGGTGGCCAAATAATTTAAAATCTCAAGAACAAGACGCAAAACCAAGGGTGGAGGACCTGCAAAAAGGTTCTGTTAGAAGACCACTAAAAATGTAGAGCACACAGGCTATGCTCGGGAAGTGCATACCCTCTAACAACTGGGAATGACCATAGACCACATTTGAGGGGCAACCATAGAGCCTCTGGGATTGGTGGCTGAAAGACTTCCAGCTGTAACTTCAGCCTCAGGCTTGAGCAAAAGACGAACTAAAGTTGCTCTGGTGACACTATGAGCACACAGATTTAACAAAAGTCTCTGCAAAAGCCCTTTGCCAAGAGGCTACCATGAAAAGAAAAGAAAAACAAAAGGATAAGATAAGTGAATAGAGGCAATCATAGTATTGACATTCAGATCAAAATACAAGTAGATATCTTACGCATCATAGTATAAGCTAGGCAAGGTTTATTCTGTTTATTGTAATATAGTATTAAGATTTGTAGTGTAGAATTAAGATGCCTTTGTTTACTAAAAAAGCAAGCCTAGAAAACTTTCAGATGGCCAGTGAGAAGAAACAGAACCATTGTGACGGTGCCGCCCTACCTGAACCACACAACACAAAAGACTAAGTACCTCTAAGAAAACAATTAACAAGCCAATTTGACATTTACACGAATGCACTGCAAGAAACAAGCCTCTCCATACAAATTACATAGTAAAAGTTGTGCATCAAGTACTAACTTGATCAGCTAAACGAGGGATAAAACGAATAAGTACCTGAGATCAGGCATCTTGTTGTCTACTTCCATTAAACCTGATTGTTAATGAAGCCTAATCTCCGGCCCTCTTGATTCCCTCTATTATGTCGCATATATTTCAAGGTGTTCAGAGCAGATAATAAAACCTGCTCCATGTCATCTGAGCTTCCGATTTGAGATATGAATCCCCTTTCAAGCATATCTGTCAGAAGAGTTTCACCCTTTACAAGGTCCTTTTTAGCAAGAACAGCATTAATGAGAATCTCAAAAGTAGTACTATTAGCCCAAAGACCTCTTTGTTTCATCTCCTCGTATAGCTCATAAGCCATACCCGTATCACCAGTAGCATGAAGGCCAGAAATAAGTACATTGTACAAAATGACATCAGGTTTTAATTTATGTTGTTCCATGATTTCCCGCAATTTCAAAGCCTCGGTAACCCTGGCCTCTTTGCAAAACCCATGCATCATTGTTGTAAACGTGACAACAGATGGAACCAGATTCCTCCGGAGAATGAAATCAAAAACCAATCTTGCATCATCAATCTTTCCACAGTTCACAAGTCCCCTAACCATAGCACTCTCAGCTACATCACAGGAGCTAACACCAAGACCCTCCATTTCATCCTTAAGCCTAAAAGCACCTGCTATATCTCTTGCTCTCAACATTCCTTTCATCAGAGTGATATACTGTCTGCAAGTAGGGACATAACCCTTTGCAAGCATTTCACGAAAAATCATTCGGACCTCCTGGAAAGCGTATGTTTTGGTGAGTCCAATGACGATGTTATCATAGGTAGTTCTATCAGTTTGCACTCCCACCTTCATCATCACATCAGTGAGATCGAATGCCTTCTCCATCTTACCACTTTCACAACATTTTCTGATAAGCATGTTAAATGTCAACTGATCAGGAATACTTCTCTCCATTATCATCTTCTTCAAACATTTCACAGCAAGTTCAACTGCCTGTGACTCACAGAGTCCAAGAATGAGAGAATGTTCAGTTAAATTATCAGGAATATGTTCCTTCCTTATTAGAGAATTGTACAAAATAAAGCATTTTGAGAGTTCCCGCTGCTTTGAGTACCCGTGTAAAAGAATGTTATATGAAGCCAAACTTGGAAAAGAGTTCCCACTCATCAACTGAAGAATTTCATGTGCCTTCATCACTTGCCCATTCCTAGAATATCCGTCAATAATAGCATTTGTAGCAACAACATCAGGGTAGACCTCTTCCCTCACCATATTATCACACAAATAGGAAGCAGCGTTTAGATGACCAGCCTTAAATGAAGCATCAATCAGTATAGTATATACCACTTGACAAGGATATAAAATTCCCCTCCTAGTCAAATTTCCAAGAAAGAGAAGTGCAGCAACAACTTTTCCCTTTTTACATAAACCACTCAGAAGAGTAATGTATGTGTGCCTGTCAGGTAGAAGATCATTCCGGATCATTTCATCACAGAGGTCTACTGCTTCTGCCAATCTGCCCGATTTACACATTGCAGCAATCAATGTATTGTATGCAGAAGCATCAGGCATACCAGAAATATTACACAGCGACCGGAAAAATCTTTTCCCCATCTCGAAGTTTCCACCCCTACAGAGTCCTTTCAGAAGACTTCCATACGTGAGAGGTCTTGGATTATAACCTAATTTAACCATCTCATCAAAAAAGGAAAATGCTCTGGAAACATTGCCAAAATTTGAATAACCATCAATCATACAGTCAAAGGTAATGGAATTGGGCGTGACACCAATTATACTCATGTGTTGCATGAAATCCTCAGCCTCCTGAAACATTTTACTGCTGCAAAGAGAGGAAACCAACAAATTACATGTTTGAAGATCAGCTTCATGTCCATCAGTGCTCATGGCTGCATAATATTTCAAGGCTTCTATAATTCTTCCTTGTTTGCAAGAATTATAAACCATAGTTGCATATATGACCCTGTTAGGTCGGATTCCTGCTTTATACATCTTACACAATATCTCCTTTGCATTATACATCTTTCCTATTCTAAAGAATCCATTAATTAGCACAGAATACGTGATGACATCAGCACAAGCGCCATCTCTTGACATTGGGGCTAGCAAATCTATAGCTTCACTGAGCATGCCATTTTTGCAAAATCCATCCATCATCATTGTATACATGGTACAACTAACCGTAATACCTTTTGCTTCCATGCTCTCCACAACACTTCTTGCAAGTTTAAATTTGGCATGCTTGCATAATCCATTCAACAGAGTCCCGTAGCTAACTTCATTAGGTGTAAACCCCACAGATTCCATTCTACAAAGAATTTTGAAAGCTTCCTGAAAACTACCGTGACTGCAATGACCATCAAGCAATGTATTGTAGGTGATATGGTTTGGATTAAGATCAAACCTCCCCATATCCTCAAAAACCTTAGCAGCAACTTCAAGCTTCCCTTCTTTGACAAACCCATTCACAAGAGTATTACAAGTCACCACGTTGGGGAGTATTTTCTTCTTCCTCATCCTTTTCAAGAGTAGATACCCTTTCGTACTCCTATTACTCCTACATAAACTATCAATAAGCATATTATAAGTATGTGTATCTCCTTCAATACCTTTACAACTCATCTGATCCATAAGGTCACAAACTGCTTTATACCTTCCATTCTTACAATACCAACCAAGCATAGTATTGTAAGTAACCACATTCGGGACATAACCAGATTCTTCCATTTTCCTGAGGAGATACCCAGCTTTCTTAAGCTGCCCTTCGGAACCTAGAATGTTCAACAGTGCATTAAAGGTACTAATGTCTGGGCAAATCCTTCTCGCAAGCATCCCTTTAAAGAAATCCCAAGCCACTTGATGTGGTCGAACTGCAGCTAAGATCATATTGCAAGTATGAACTGATGGGTTAAATCCTCGGGAAGCCATCAAATGAAATGTCTCTAGAGCATGGTCTACTTGTCCCAATTTCAAATAAATCCTCATTAAAAGGTCAAAGACTGAAGGATTTGAACGGCAAAGGCGATAAGTTCCCATGAGGGCACCAAAAATGGAACTTACATCGACACCTAAACGAGATACACGCTTTAAGAGTGTCTTAGCGTAATCATACATCCTAGCTCTAACTAGTATGTGAATTGTAATACAATACATATGGATTATGTGATTCAACTCCAAACCCGGCCGTTTGATAACCCAGTCAAGAAATTTCAAAGCCAATCTTCCATGAACGGGTCTAAGTGAAGCCAATTTGTATTCCATGTGGTTCAGGGACTCCCATCGGTCAAGAGTGAGGATTGCATAAATACTGTCTTCCAAATCCCCTGTAAATGATCAAGTGACAATATTGTCAATACAGTAAAAAGACCCACCCATTTCAAAGACTTCACTGAGAATGCACCTGTGAAAATTCGATCGACAATCAAATACCCTATGATTCTATGAAGTACAACTGTGTAATCAATACCGAGCAAGCCAAGAAAAACATTATACTTTGACAAGAATTAAAAGTTAAAGAACTTTAAAAAAATATGCTCTTTATTTTGTATATCCTCAACACCTAAAAACTAAGATATCCAACACCACCACACAATTTTTTAGCTTACTTTGGGAAAATGGAGCACCATGAATCCTTTATTCCCTATGAAATTAATTAAATAAATTGCAAGTAACCCAATATATTACCATTGTATGGGTAGAAAAAATCAAAAGATACAAACTTTAAAAGATGCTATTTTGCATATTCTTAGAACTTTTCAAACTCAACACAATTTCAAAGACCCCAATCTGAAAAACAAATAATACCAATAAAAGCCATTTTCATGAAAAAAGAAAAACGTAACCATTTCAAGCAATTTGAATTACTAGAAACAATTTCAACACTAATGCGAAAAGCCTTAACCCAAAAGGGCGAGGTCGGCTACATAAACCAAGATTTTATCTCTGACTCTCTGGTGATCGTCCACAAAGATCATCTAGCGCTACAAGTTGAAGGGACAATAAAATGCTACAAGTAATACTTATGCTTTAAAAAGTGACTCAAAGTTAAGAAATTGAGGAGAGAGAAAGAAGGAATTACCAGAAATTCGGGAATTCTTGCATGTTGTTTTGGGGGTAGTAGTAGCAGCAGCAGTGTGAGAGCTTGAATGGTTTCCCAGGAAATGGGAGGAATTCAGGTGAGAAAAAGCTCGAAAACTATAACAAATTCTGGGTAATATAGACAGTTTCTTGATTGTTGAGGAAACTAAATTTGAATACATTTTGCAATTGGGTAATTTTAATTATTTGAACATTTCATTTCTGGGAAATTTTTGCAGAGGGTTTGCTCTTGAACCAACAGGGAACAATTGGAGAGCCATGGGATAGGTATTGGACCATTGGTACGAAAGGGGTTTTTTTAAAGAATACTACCTCGGTTTTTTTTTTTTTTCTTTTTCACGTATTCCTACATGCTTCTTTGAACATTAATATATTTAATTGCGTGTAAGTAAAAATTATAAAAGATTGATATTTGAAATTCTCGCATTGATACGAATTTAACAAGATCTCACTTGACTTTGTTTATTATTAACATAATGCGAAAGAATGATTGTCAAAGTTGGTTAATAAATAGTGTCAAAATGAGAAACGATCCATCTGTTGCGAAACGGAGGTAGTACTAATCTTATATATGCACGCGGTGCGGCGATAGTACATGGGCATTACTATTTGACGCCCACTTTTACGCAAAATGCCCATCTTTATTTAATGAAATATCCCTTTGGTCACTCTCACCCCACCCTACCCCACCCCACTCTCACTCACCCCCACTTCCCCACTCACTTACCCCACTTTCTCTCACTAGACCACCACCAAATTCCG
This sequence comes from Spinacia oleracea, assembly GCF_020520425.1. Lineage (NCBI taxonomy): Eukaryota > Viridiplantae > Streptophyta > Magnoliopsida > Caryophyllales > Amaranthaceae > Spinacia > Spinacia oleracea. The sequence continues at coordinate 188,264,655 of NC_079490.1, forward strand.
ACAACCACTATTTTTGTCGGCCCCACCTTAGCCACCACCATCATTGGTCTGACAACCACGTCATCATCGTGATTGAAGTGGAATTTTGGTCGAGAACGTAAATGAACTTTTATTATGTTAGTTTATTTGTTGAGTAGAATTAAGGTAGCTTGTTTTTTTGTTGACTATAATTAAGTTAATAATTATATAAGGGAAAAAATGTTCACTTGTGTTCATTTGGAAAAATTATTTATTGACATTATGATTAATAAGTGACCTTTAAAAAAAAGAACCTTAATAATGCATTATTAAAAACATAATAAAAATATTAATTAAATAATAATAACAAATGTAATGAATTCGACGAAGAGTTAGTTGAGGAAAAACGCGTAATGACAAAAATGAAAAAACACGGAATAGGACTGAGATCCCTATCTTGTCCTAGGGCGAGAATTAGGTTGGGAACCCTATTCCATGTTTTGTAATGGAGACAAAATGGAAAAAACACAGAATAGGCCTGAGATCCTTATCTTGTCCTAGGGCGAGAATTGGGGTGGGAGCCCTATTCCGTGTTTTGTAATGGCGATAAAATAAAATAAAAAACACGGAATAGGGCTGAGATCTCTATCTTGTCCTGGGCGGGAATTTTGATGGGAGCCATATTCTATGTTTTGTAATGACAAACAAAAAAAAACATGGAATAGGGCTAAGATCCCTATTTTGGCCTAGGGCGGAAATAGGGTTGAGTTCCCTGTTTTGCCCTAGTGTTAGAATCCAACCTTCATTTACTTGTATTTCTCCTTTCTATTGCTTTCTAGGATCTTTCTAATAGTTTTCTAGGCTTTAGGGAGAATTATTATGTTACTGTAATTCCAGTGTTCACTGGCAAGATTTAGCTAATTCAAAATAAACCTCTATGAGGGGTATGAACCAATACCTCTCATCAGAAGTTGCCTTTGCTTAATTCATATGTTGTTGCTAGCCTTTATAGATATTGTGTTGTCGCATGCTTTTAAGCTTTCCAAGACCCATCAAAGTCCCTTGCAAAATAGATACACTCTCCTCATCGGTCCCGCTTGTGCCTGCTGTGCGCACACAAGCGCCCCGATCGACCCTCGACCCTCGCTCTTGTCGCAAATAGGCAAGAGTGCCCATTCTAAAGCAAACACCCGCTCGTGCCCCGAGCCTTGAGATTCACTTTTCGCACAAGGCTTGCGCCCTTGCCGCCCCATAGGTTAGAGCGCGCCGCACGGATCCGGTGTCAAAACACTCGGATCGTGACAGTTGGTATCAGAGCCAAGGTTCAAACCTAGGCATCGAGAGACCCAAGAAGCAAACTGAGATGGAAACAATCGAAGAAAGACTAGCCTGGCTGGAAGGCAAGTCAAAGAGCTGGACCCGGCTCGAGGAAATTGTGATTGGCCAAGCCAAAGAGATAGAAAGACTCGAGGGTGCGGTCAATGAGCTCATGCAAGAGAAAGAAGCGCTTCAGGAACAACTCAACTTTGTCCAGAAGCAAGCTGAAGATGCCCAAGACAAATGCGCGACACTGATGCGCGCTGCAAGAACTGACTCGAGTGGAGGTGGTGCGATGAAGATAAAACCTCCAAAGTCTCGAGACTACTGTGGGGCTAGAGACTCGAAGGAAGTTGATAACTTCCTCTTCGACATGGAGCAGTACTAGTACTTATATACTTATTTACATATGTGATTAGATGTGTAGAAAATCAAGTGATCGACTATTCAAGAACATTTGTCGGATAATCTCTCCGGTGTTGGTCTCGGATAATGATCTTTGTTGTCCGTGGAGATTTGGAGGGAGAACGTCATATTCTAAGTGACGTGAGTGCTGATTTTGCTAGCCAACCTCATGTAATGGAACAGAATAATCCGACATATCAGATGAAGGGATGTTTGAAGAATAATTGGCATAGAGTCCCTAAAATTTTTAGTTGTGTGTTTTTGTACAATAAATTATTAAGTACTTGGTACTCCCAATAAATTATGGAGTATTAGATTAACAAAGTAGGAAAATTAGTTCACACTTCCAACAGAACGACGGGAATTGATAGTTGAGGATATTGAGTAGTTTTATGTTAATGTGTTTTGAACTACTCATGAGATGTTTATCTCAAATCTAAAGCATGGTGACTTTAATTTTATACAGATCGACTAGAATCAAAAAAATTCATCGCTTTTTTCGGTGGATATCCGCACGCGATAGCGCGCGGTCCGATCCTAGTTTATCCTAAACAGAGGAAATTGAGATCAATAAACTAAACCCAGAAAATTTGGAAGCAACCAATAAGGATCAGTATATCAATAAGATTCCCAAATATCTTAGTAACCAAGAAGCCCAAAAAAAAGTAAAGAAAGAGTAACACAGAGAAATTCAAATATGGATCCTTCCTAAGATGTTAAACCCTAATACTTTAGCTACTCAAGATCATTAACAGTTTAACACCCATTTTCAATAAAGAATAGAGAATTAATCAAACATCTCAATAATACAATAGAACAATATCACCAATTTTACAAGCAAGGTAATTACTACTGAGTGGAAAAAATAACCCATTAATCAAGATCATATTTGGTCAATAATAAGCCATACCAGTAAGAATAATCTAGAACAATGGAATAAATAAATTGTAAAGAAGAAAATAAACCTTTGAACAAATTCGCGAATTCTGAGGTGTTTAGCAGGAATGAGGTGTCGTTCAATCTTGAAAGCAAGCTTATAAGTTCATTTCAATTCCAGGAAATATGTTGTTGCTAATGTTATTTCCCATAACACCATTTCCCTTTTTTCTGGGTTGATCAAACAAGAAGAAAAATCCTAAAAATCTAATTTAAATACCTTGACCTAAAAAAATCAGATATTGAGAGAAGATAAGAATTTAAAAACACCAAAAACCCCTAAAAATCAAAATTTTGGTTTTAATTTAGAATCACAAAAACAAAAAAGACCCGAAAAATTGAAATTTAATACCTAGACATAGAAGTTTCAGAAATAAGAATCTTAAATACCAAAATCCGAAAAATCTAAATTTAAATACCTAGACATAAAAAAATTCAGATATTGAGAGAAGATAAGAATTTGAAAACACCAAAAACCTCTAAAAATTCAAAATTTAAATATATTTTCCCCTTAATAATATTTTAACAATATCTAAGGCAGAGAAGTAAACAGGTTAAATCTCATACCACATGATAAATCCAAGCAATCGAATACATTTTCGAACACCTCTTCGCCTCGAAGAAAAGATCCAACTCTCTATCAGATCCATTCTTAAAAAAAATATAAGAAGAGTAAAAGGGAAGAGTAAGAAAGAAAGGGAAGAGGAAAGCGTTCGAAGGACGCCATGGGTCATGGTAGTGCTGCATCCTCATGATTAAGAGTACATAGAATAAAAAAGATGTAGACAAGGTAAGGAGGAGGCACGTTGCATACGGAGGACAGATGGCGCAATCTGAGATTGAGGGCATAAACGTACTTACACTGTCTGTAAGGAAAACGCCAAAAAAAAATTGTGAACAAAAGTGAGGGTAATTCAGTCTTTGCACTATGTTGTGAATAGTAACAGTCCACTCCTTGCTTTTAAAAGGGTGTAAGATTTTTGCCCGCATCACGTGCATATAAGACTAGTATAGTATATATTGCAACATATTTTTTTATAAGGTAGTTAATTACAACATTTTTTTATAAGGTACTTTTTTGCAAAAACACTATTTTACAAAGTAGTTTTTGACAATTTTGGCATTAAAAATTGCGGAATTTTAGCATATATGGTACATGTGCAACCGTTAATACAAAGGACATTTGTATAATAGTTTATATGCTCGAATCCCCTTCCCCGTATGTAATTAATACTACGAAGTACTCCCTCATTCCCTAAATGTTTGTCCCATTGTATATTTTGGGTCAAATTTTTTAAAAATTGACCATGAATTCTCATTAGCCTATAAGAAATAATATCGACATATGTGGTTGTGTTAGATTCAACTAGTCTTTTATGCACGTGATGCATGCGTGGATTTTAGAATGCATGAATGTTGACACTAAGAAATTAAATATTATTAACGTAGAAATACTACTCACTCTGTTCTTAAATGTTAGTCCCTTTTGGAATCTAAGACAATCGAAGAAAAGTACAATTGTCGCATGAATTTCAATAAAATGTAACTCATGTGGGTATGAGAGAGAAATAATTGGGGGTTTTAATGGGGATAAAAGGTTGTTTGAGAGTAAAGAAGTGAGCTTTTGGGATATTTAGAATGGTATTAAGGGAATAAATGTTAGACAAATAAGGAACAATTTCAAAAGGAACTAATAAAAAAGAACAACTCAATTAAGAAAGGGGACTAACATTCAAGAACGGAGGGAATACTTTTTTTCTTCAGATTGTATCTTAATCAATGGTTTAATACTAATTCAAATGTTTAATGACAAATGACTGATTGAAAAATTAAGAAAATGTTAAAAAGATCTATAACAATCCAATGTGTGCCTTTTGTCGTCGAAAATGATAAATCTCAATAACCAACTTGTATTTTTATTTTCTTAATTTGTGCATGGATTTGGAAGAAGAATATATATACTCAAGTGTATTGGTGCGACTTCAAGAGAAATGGTGGTGGAGTTTCTGGGATAAACTAGTTTGTTTGATTTACTCTTTTTTTCTTAGAAAATTTAGACTTTTATTACTTTTACAGTAAATTGAATGGCAAAAGTGATTTGAATAATTATAGTTTTCAATATATAGAATAGAGATTTTGGAAATTATAATTAATTTGTAATATTATTTGAATGTTTTGTCTTCTTTTGACTTCTATTGACATGCTTTATTATTTTCTTGAGAGAAAATGAGATATTACGGGTTTTGATTTCCATAATTTTTTACTGCTTTATTTACTTTTATGTTTGTTGGAGAAATTATTTAATTCCTGTTGACTTTTTGTTATCAAATTGGCAACAGGGAAGATTCTATGCATGATATTATTTGGTTTCCTAATTTGCATTATATACTAAACTAGTATTTGTCCGTGCTATTGCACGAGTACCTATTAAAAGTATATAATCTCTTAAACGACGTTGTTAACCACAATGTATTTGTGTGGCAATACCAAAATGTATCTAAATATTATATGTGTCTTAAGAAAAACATAAATTCTGGAGTAAGAAGCTAAAAAATATCCAAAATTAAGTTCTACATCCATGATGGTCTAAAAACATTTAAAATATCAAAATTGACTATGTGAACACTTTAATTTGCTGATATCCTCTTGTAATAACGAAATTCCTCTTCCCATTCACTTGAAAATATACAACGACCATTATTTCTTCTTGTTCTGTTTGCGGAGCACGTAAGATAAAAGTGAATGAATTTATAAGACGTTCACTCAAATACTTCCTCAAAATATTGTCTCTGAATTCCTAATTACAAATAAAATTAAATATCATGGTTAGACGTGTCCATGAATCTATATTATTTAGCTCAACAAAGTGTATACTTACATGCGTTGCAAATTCTTTAATACGTGAAGCTTGACAACCAATGATATCCCAACATCATTACCCAATAGTGTAACAAACATCGTAGTAGTGTTGTCACCAATTTTCTTAGGAACTCTGAATCTGAAACATTAAGAAGTTGTTAATTTGTTACTTTTTACATTTTTTTTTTACTTTTAGTAACCAATGTAATTAAGCACCTTGGCACAATGGTGCTACAGGAGAACCGACATTTCAAACACTTATAACTTATGTGAAGTGTCGTGCACAGGACTCATACCCAAGTGGCATATCTGTGTCAATACTTAACACCGTAGCACGAATACGGAAATATTTCACCTAAGTAAAAAAAATAACAGGTAAGTTTTATTAAACATAACATAAATTAGATTCCTACTCGTTAATTGATTGCACACCCTTCTCGCGAAAAAACAAACAGTGGAACACTATAACGGATAGGTGGTCATCGTAAATAAATGTCATTACATTGGGCATCACCGAATATTGGTTTACATTGATTGTTTCTCAAATCAGATGGTTCATCCTTCATTTTCTTAAAGTCTTTTTTTTTTCAAGAGCCCTCACATTCTCTTTCCTCTCAATCTGCTTAATCAATCACCAACAATTTTATGGGTTTCCAAACTCAATTCTCTCAATCAATCGCCAAATAATTGTACTACTTATTCCAAGAGCCCTACATTCTCTCTCCTAAGCAATATGCTCAAGCAATCGCCAACAGATGCCAACAGGTTTCTGGCAGCGCGACAATGTTCTCGGCGGCAAAGGAAGGTTCTCAACCATTTTGTGTTGCAAGGTTCTCAACAATTTTGTGTAATTCTTTTTTATTTTGGTATTGTGTAACTGTATAATTCGATTTTCATTATCTTGAACATGTACTGTTTCCATATATAGTAGACCTTAGATTTTTGACGAATTTTGAAATTTCCAGCAATTTTGTGTAATTCTTTTTTATTTTGGTATCATGTAACTGTACAATTCGATTTTTAATATCTTGAATATGTAATGTTTCCATATATAGCGGACCATAGATTTTTGACTGGAATTTGAAGGTGAATTATTTCCTGTCCAGTAGCTTAATTATTCCCATTACCATATTTGTTGCTTAATTACTCTTGTTTCCGTTTTCATGACCCAATTAATTGTGCGTGGGGAGATTTTGCTGATTTGTTATTTTTGTTTTTTTTATTTCCTAAGTTTACTTAAATAACGAAGCATGAGAGGTGAGGTCGTCTTGAGGATTGAGGTTTTGGAGTCCTCATATTTCTCACCACTCTACTTTAACAATATAGATTTTTAAAATTACTAAAATATTAAGCTTTTAAATAATGAATTAAATTAATTGTGAATTTGTCAAGGTATTTTAGTCTTTTACACAGGAGACACCAAAAGACCATTTATAAAAATGACATCAGGAGTTCCTTTATCTAATAGAGATTCAATGTACACAGCATAGGTTTAGAATATTAACTTTTTAGAATTTTTATGCTTGTCAAATCGAAGATAATTATGGGTGTGTTCGGCGGTAGCGTTTGAGGTAGTGGGTAGCGTTTTGACCTATTCAAAACGCTACTTGTAAAATTTACAAGTGTTTGGTGAGTTAGCAGTTGGTTAGATTTCGTCAAACGTTAAAAATAATGGCGTTTGAAGATAGCAGATAACATTTGATAAAATTATAATAAAGTTTTACACAATATATATACTTCCTCCGTTCCGGAAATATCGCACCATGATTGATTTTTACTCCTCTACCATTACTTTGGCTATTAATATCTCAAATCGCGCGTATGCAAGTAAAAATTATAAAAAAATAATGTTTAGAAAATATACATCAATACGTATCTAACATGACCCACATGACTAAAATTTCCTTACATACGAATCACAAAAAATGGCCAAAGTCGTAGTGTGAAAAGTGTAAAAAACAAATGGTGCGATATTTTCGGAACGGAGGAAGTATAACTTTTATTGTATTTTACAATCTCAACCGCTACTTTTACCCAACACTCATACTAAGGCCCTGTTCGGCAAAAGTAGCGGTAACGGGTAGCGGGTAGCGGTTCAGTAGCGGGTAACGGTTGGAGTAGCGGGTAGCGGTCAATAGTAGCGGGTAACGGTTAGCTGTCAAAGGTAGCGGGTAACTGATATGAGTGTTCGGTAAAAGTAGCGGTTGATATTATAAAATAAAATAAAAGGTGAAATATTATTTAAAACTTTATTATAAATTTGTCAAACGCTACCCGCTACCTTAAACGCTACTAATTTTAACGTTTGATAAAAGCTACTCAACCGCTACCTCTACCGCTAACCGCTACCTAAATCGCTACCTCGCCAAACACTTACAAATTTTACAAGTAGCGTCTTGACTCGGTCAAAACGCTACCCGCTACCTCAAAAGCTATCGCCGAACACGCCCTAATTGTCCGTTACTTTAACAGCTAACCGATACCCGCTATTATTGATCGCTAACCGCTACTGTAACCGCTATCTGCTATTCACTACCGCTAAGAATAAAGGAATTACTCCGTATAATATTGGGGCTCATTTGGACCAAAGGAGAAAAAAAAAACCGAGTGTAATAAAATGTATCCGAAAAACAAACGTCGTTCAAAAGCGAACGGCGTTATATTCTAAGGAGAGAGAAAGAGAGGGAGAGTTAGCTTTGAAAAGTCCCCACGTTCACATGCCTATTTCTGGCCGTTCTTTCTCTCTCTCTCCTCCCCAACTCACAAACTTCGTCATCATCACAATACTTTCTCTCTCTACTTCTTTCATCTTCTTCTCCGTTTCTCTCTCCATTTGATTTCATACGAATCTCTCATATTTCTCTCTCTTCCCCCCTGTTTCTTCCTTTCCTCTCTGTATTCATGACGGTAAGTAAAATTCAAACTTCAAACACCCCCAATTATTATTATTATTCTTTTTAATTTATAGGAGTAATTTATTATTATCTTTTTGTTGATTGTTATTGTTAATCGTAACCCTAGATTCATCGCAATTCGGCTTCATTTTTCATTTTTGATGTTTTTTTACTTGATTTGATCCATTTTTTTATTCATTTCTGAGCTCTTGTTGATTGATTTTATTTTCTGTTTGAACCCTCCTTTTGGAAAATATCTTCCTTATTTATTTCCCTATTGATTGCCCAAACTTTCGTTGTTGTTTGATTGATGTGCTTATAATGCGAAATTTCCATTTTAGTAACTTAATTGGTTCAGTCTAGCTGATTTTGATTTTTCAAGATTGAATATATTTTTCATTTCGCAAAATTTGGTTTGTAACCTAGGAATTAATTTCCTTAGTACGGAGTATAGGATTTGTATTTTTGATTTGGGGTGTTTTGGATGTAATTTGTGGTTGTTTTGTAGGATTTGGTTTTCCTAATTTTATGATTTATTTTTTTCACTTTTGGTTATTTTTAATTTTTTGGGCTGCCAATAACTCAACTGTTAACAAAATTTTGGGTATTTTTTGTTGCCTTCAATTGTGCTGTTGGTTGATACCGTCATTGTCTAAAAGTGATTAGAAGATGTTGACTCAAACTTTATGTGAAAGTTGTGTGGCAGTGATGAATTTAGCTACTTGGCATTGTCATGAATCCTTGTTTGGAAGCAAAGTCATTGTCAATTATGGATTTGTTGTTTTCCTTGTGTTTACGATGTGCGTTAAGTGGCGTTGTTTTTTCATGGCATGAGTTTGAAGGAGTGTATTAGAATGGCCAAGTTAATAAAAAAAAGTATCAACGGTCTAACTGAACGACTACTTCATTGATTGGGGGTTAAGCCAATTTCCATCTTGCACCAAAGTGAACTTTTAACTTGTGTATTTCCAATTTTTCACAATCGCACTTAATTCTTAAGCCCTTGAGTTTATATTACAGTTTCCCTTCTGTCACCGTTCACAAATCAAATCTTTTGGGCGTTTTGAACCTGTGTCTTTTTAGGTTAAATGTTGAGGATGTAGGATTTTAGAGCAAGTGTTTCTTCTTGAATAACTATGATCTCCTGTCTATTTAGAGAGTACTGGTGAACTTTGATGAATATTTTAGGAGTGGTGGATAATTCCATAGTCGATGAGATAATGGTTCATCTTGTACTTTTCTTTGTACCTTTTTGGATTATTTTTGATGAACAAACAATGCTAGATATTGTCTCTCCTTTTGTCGCATCATAGGCTTTTGAGTGGCAACGGGTGATAAGATGTGGAAATTGACAAAGAAATGAAGGATATATAAGTAAGGATATGACTCTGCAGTTTGTCTGTGCGAGAGGAATTGTCAAACTGGCAGCTAGCTTGCTGACTTGCTCTTGTGAGCCTAACTGAGATTAGCCTCATACAACTTCTGCTTGCTTTCGCTTGGGCTGGCTTTATCATGTGCTAAGTCATAGTGTATGTGCAATTGCAGGCAATTTCAGAAATGTCCTTAGACCCGGCAAAAAAGATCTTGCTTGTCGAACACCGGTCTGAATATAGGTTAACACTTGCAGTATATAATAAAGCGTGAGTTGAGGTGAGGTGTTGAGGGCGATAGGCTCTCAGACACATCATGATCCTTATGGGCCTTAGAGGCATGGTGTTTGGTGCTTTTTTTAAATTGCTTTATGTAGGTTTTCCGCATCATGAATCTTAATGTTCCCTTTTTCTATATGCCATAGCATTATGAAGCATTCAGTGGTTTATAGCTTTTGTTATTATGTGTTACTAGGGTAATGTATGTTATATTTGGAAAGGTATACTATGCCAACAATGGTTGTCCCTTATAAAGTATACATTCAGTGTTTGGTAAGTTTTTCTGAGCTTCCAGATCACCCAGCTCGTCCTTGTGGACGGGGTTCTCCTTCTCTAAAGTTGGGCGTCTCACCCGCTAACCAACTTCTTCTTTCAAACTCTGCTCTCCTTTATCTCCATTCCATATCCCAATTTACTTTCATATGTAATACCTTCCTTCACTTTGCGCTGAGCTCCACCAAGGCTTCAGGTTATCTATCTCTCGAGTGTGCCTCATACCTCATGGAAAATGGAGTAGGTTAAGATCTAAGGGGAATAAGTTACTCATCATGTACTTATTCTGTTTGACAGTTTTACTCCCAGCTGGTGATAATATGATTGGTCATAACTTATCTGTTAAAGGAATCTGGAAACACCTATACGGCTATACCAACTTCCGTGACATGAGAAATGCGTAATGGGAGTTGCAATTATTCTATAAGCAGCTTTCTAAAGTTTATGAGAGATTTAAGTCTCAACCTTTTTGAGTTTTGGTAATCTTGTCTTGTAGGGTCAGATATTTGTTACCTTTTGTTGCTATTTTGCCTTTGACGGCCATATATTTTTCAATTTATTTTCCAACTTGTGTTAAACCCTTGGTTCACAAGATAGTTTTGAAGTTATTTGCCCTTTTCCGGTTTATCTTCAGTGTGTGAATTCAATGTCAATGTGTGCATATGATCCATATGTTTGATGTAGTGACCTTACTAATTTGATCGTGTTCACTTGGTGATTAAGGCTATTCTATAATAGTTCTGAACAGCTAGACCCACCTGACATTTTAGTCCTCCGAAATTTCATTAAATAGTATTTTTAATATAAAAAGTCCAAAAAGGTTTATTCTGTGAGTAGTCTGTTTTTGAGTAGTTGTTGTTTGTACTACCCTTGCAAAGTACATCTCCTCTGTTGGTGAAAACAAAAACTGTATTTGGATAACATCAAATAGACCATTTCCAGCTACTTTTTTGTATTGCTATTGCAAAATCATCTCGTATTGTGATTTAGACCTGGTGTGTCCATACAATTTTAGTCGACGTCATTGTTGTAAAGAAAGGTCAAATAAGATGTATGCAAATGTTTGTTACTTTTATTTGGGGAGGAAGAGAGGTTGATAGAGGTTGTCGGAAATTATCTCTGGTGGTCAAACAGACTTTCTTATCAGAGAAGTAACATGTGTGTATATCTAATATATTTTGCTCTACTCAGTTTCCTCATTGGAAGAGTTAATTGCACAAACCCTTGACCCTTTCTTTGCAAATTGTCAGGACAAGGGAAGGCCACTGCCCAAGTTTGGTGAATGGGACGTCAATGACCCAGCTTCGGCAGAGGGATTCACTGTGATCTTTAATAAAGCCAGGGATGAAAAGAAAACAGGTGGGAAACCTGAGTCCCCTGCGAAGAACCTGCCCACATCTAGGCCCGGAATGGAGCCCAGCAAGTCTCAGCCTGTAAGTTGCTTTCTGATTTGACCATTAGCGCATCTGCATTGTTTTAGGCCGTCTTTAATTTCTTGTTTGAGGGACACACTGATGGGTATACTATTTTCGGGCCCCTTTTCTTTTATGTTAATCTGGAGCAGACTTGGCTGTAGCCAAATCAGCTGGAGGTTTTTAAAGACACAGAGGCATCGTGACTGTTGCTGAATTTTTTCTTTTTGTTTTCTACTATCATCTTTTATTCTTTCCTGGCATGGGATTATTCTTTTGTTCATCCTTGAATTAATAACTGCCCGACAAGTACTCTGTATGTGTAAAAGATCCACCAGTAACTTGTGCATTCTAATACTGACCAATAAGTACTTTGTTATTTCGTCTCTCAGAAATGCCTTGCTGTTCCCAAGTCAGATATTATGAAAATTATGCATGGCTTATTTCATACTTCCTCCCTTCCAGATCTACAAGAGAGAAGTGGTAGAGTGAAAATAGTGAGTAGGTGTCCCACCGTTTGAGGAAAAAACAAGCAACAGTATTATGTAACTTAGGGCTCATTCGGCATCATTGTTTGTTTTCTGTTTTTGGTTTTTTGGTTTTGATAGTCATATTATTTAGATTGAATCATGAACAAAAAAGGTCTGCCTATAGTAATCATGCTCATTTTGAAAACTGACATAAAAAAACTGAAAACTACTTTATGTGGTTTTAGTTTTGTAAAAAACAGAAAACTGGAAACAAGAAATGATACCGAACGAGCCCTTAGCTATGGTACATTAATGGTAAACTGTTGACATAGCTCTGGGACGGAGGGAGTATAAAAGTAAAATTTGGTAAAACTGTCTTGAAATAAGAGGAAATCTTAAAAAAGCTAGAGATGTTTTGTCGAGTTGTCGGACACTTGAGCTAATCAGACACTTAGTTTTATAGAGGATATATCTCTCTCTTTTACTGTCCTGTGACATTTCTGAAGACTGAAGTCACCATAGGGTGCCACTGTGCCAAACCTCTGTCATGTATACAATGGCCACATTTTGTTTGGACTTCAGAATCTGAAATTTGTTAAGAATCATGTCAGCTGACTACAGCAAACAATTTGGCTCACTTGATTGATGTTGGCTTGGAAATTAAGGCGATATCATGTATAACTTATGTTGTTTGAATTTGCAGAAAAAATGGTTATGCTGTGTACAAGCCCCAGATGTGCACTCTTAATGGGGATGCGTTCTTCTCATAAGACTTGATATGGAAGGGGGGATGTTTGGCTGAGATCCCACCCCAACACATTTCACCCAAAAGACAAAGATGTAAGAGTTGTGATAGGGTGCTTCCTGGAACAACACGAATTTTTTTTCTTTTCTCTGTGCTGTTGGAATGAGTTGGTGTGGGAAGGAATATGAAAAGAAGACTCTTATATTGTATTTATATGTACTGAATTGTGTGGGTCATTATTAAGAAAACCGGAAGTTTTCCTTTCTTACTCACTCTCCATTTCTTGTGCTTTTGAGTTGTAAAGTTTTTTCATCTTGTGATATAACCTTTGGTTTCTGTATCAGTGGAGTGTTATTGGTTTTGCCTTACGATTTTACTCCATGCTTGCCTTGTATTGTTCCGTAGTAAGTTTTTTTTTTTTTGGGTGTAAAAAAGTGATTAGTCCCTAGCTTCACGCTTACTTCAAGAAGAAATGTGATTAGTACTTGTTAGGAGGTGGGCTATCTGGCTATATTTTGCTTTTAGAAGTGAATTTCACTGAACTTTTAATATTTCACAATAAGTTAACTTATATCGAGTTGCCTTTTTCCGTCGCTTATAATTTAGGAAAAAATGATATATGTACTTTTTTTTGAAGGTAAAAATTAGTTCATTGATAAAATAGTCATACGACATCTACAATAGAAATCAAAACTAACAAATACAAAATAATTTAGATCAAACAAAATTCTAATCCTGTAAAACCACGATCGTTGTAGATGAGATCTGACAATGATGAATACCCTCTTTCACATCGTTGTTTGATACAGCCTTCAACGAGGGGGTCTTTCGATCTGTTGTAGCTTTGGTATTGAATTAAATCTGATTCAATTGATAGTAGACGTGAGAATGACATCTATTGTAACTCTGCACAAATCTTCATCAATAAATCAACTTTCCTGCGAAATTAAGAACATGGTCCCAAACTCTCACAAGGAGAGAGATAAAACCCAATAAATGGGTACAGATAACCCAATAAATGGGTAAAAAAGCTCTCCAGTAGGGAGAGAACGAAGTTTTGATTATTCCCGATTTACTTTAAAAGGTCACAACTTTTGATTATCTCAACTATAGCGAGTCCTTTCAAAAAATGGTACCTTAATTAAAGTAAGTGCTATATAACTTAATTAAGACTCAGAACTTATAATCCTATATTTTAATTAAATGAAGTTAATGGAATAGTGTGATGTGTTTAAATCAACTTAATTAACAATTTATTAAGCTAAAGGACCATTTAGGGAAAACATACCTCGAAGTTGGGACCGCTCTAGGATAATAAAAAGTCAGGACCTTTTAAAATGAAGTGACCATAATTGGGACTGGATATTCATATTGTAACAAATCTTGATTGGGAAAGTCTATTGATATTCATTTGTGATCTCTACAGTAGAAGGTTTATGGTAAAATATACCAGAAAAACAAAGCTATGCTATTTCCAAAAACTGGCAAGATAGAGAATAATAATATAGTAAGGTTTTTAGACTCTGGAAGTTCCGAGCTTCTTTTCAAACATCCGTCTCAAAAGATATATCTGCAACACGCTTGCGCCAACAAGTGCAAACGATTCCATAACCGCTTTATGGATTGCTCTCTTGCTCATTGCTTCATTCACTGCATTTTTCATATGAGAGAAATGACACGATCAACCAATACAACACTAGTTTATCTATATAATATACTAAAAGAGAGGAAATCAATGTGGTGATGACAAGTGTCACTCATTGATTCACCTCTCTTTTAGTTAAAAATACTCTCTAAGACATACTTCATATCTTTAACTTGATCAACCTGTAGAAAATACTCATATAATATCTTTAACTTTATTACTACTCATTTAATAAATCATGATATCATTGTAACTTTATGTAAAACGTGAATTAGTTCCAAAAAATAAAACGTGAAGCACAAGTATTAATTAAGTAACTATTGTAAAGATATTTTTGACTTTTTTATTTTATATATACTTATTACTCATTAAAATACATCAAGATCTATGTATCCTGGCATAATTCTATTTCAATCTCACGAGTCACACCTAACATTATTCTTACATATTGTTACTATGTTTATAACTTATATAGTTGTATGTGATTATCTAACACAATTTTATTATATTATCTTTATATATTTACATTGACTACCTAACATAATTATAGTATATCTACTATAATTACTTTTCTTTAACATGCATATCTCTAATACGAATACAATTTTTTCCAAAAAATATTTCGCAAAACGTGTTTGTTAGTAAATTTGAGTGCATATTATAACCATTTGTCATCATGCAAGTTGTCATATGCATTACAATCTTTTCCACAAAATTATGGAATGCAATATTATGTGCTACTTTTTGCAATTATCATTCTAATAAGTGTTTATTTCATTTCATTACAATCTTTATTCAATGTTTTCCACAAAAAATATGTATCCCTTCGTTCTTGAGTGTTAGTCCCTTTTGTAATTGAAAACATTCCAACAAAAAATACTATTGAAATCTGGTATTTCAATAGAATCTAACCAATGTGTGTAGGGTAGAGAAAGAATTAAGGGGTTTAATGGGGATAAGTTTTAATTGAGAATAAACAAGTGAGCCATTTGAATATTTATAAGGGTATAAAATGGATAAATGTTGAACAAATAAGGAAAGACTCCAAAAAATAAAAAAATAACTCAATAAGAAAGGGGACTAACATTCAAGAACGGAGGGAGTATGTGCTATTCTGTGCAATTCTCACGCCTTTATACAATATATTCCATATTAAAGTACATATATAATAACATGTCATATTATGGCTTACTCCTATCATTTACGGTCAAATCACCAGAGTCAAAATTAGCTATTATAACATGCACTATGATACCCCGTTACATCATCATGGAAATTAAAGGAAACGAATGTGACTATGTGAGGTTTGAAAACAAGCGAATTACAATGTTTCAACAATAACTAGCTCAATTGAATTATTATTGGTGGATGAGAAGTTAAATTATCACAATTTTACTTTATGATTTTGACATTTCTTTTACTTAGTAAAAATATTTTTATTATAATATGTTTGCAACAAAAAATTATTATTAAATGTTAATGTGAAGTGTTGCAATATCACTTATATATAAAATTTCGAGGAAAATTAATATTTTGACATGTAAATCGTGCATCACACCTTGGTGATGCATGGTGCGGATTTGGATTTAATTGACTTGGAAACAATCATCACATCCTAAAAATGTGGTCATGTTTAAATTATTTTTTTTATCAATATTATGGTTAATAGTAAAATTATTTTTAATAATAAATTTATGTCAAAATTATCAAAATTTAGCTCAAAGGTAAGGTAGATTTTGACCAAATATATCAATATTAGGTTACCTATATACTATAATAAAAGAGAGGAAATCAATGTGGAGCTGATAAATATCGCTATCTGATTTGCCTCTCTTATAGAAATAAAAAAATATATGAAAAATTAAATATTTGATTCTGTAATTATTTTGAACAACGTAAGGCGATCGAAGTGAGGTTCAATCTTGATTGAATTAACTTACCCCTCATAAAAAAAATTGAGTCTATTTTCCTAAAAAAAAAAAAACATTCTACACATGGAGAATATTTTGTAAATTATACTTTATGTACTTTGCTAACAAATATGACCAATATAAGGTTATCTTTTTATATATAAAGAATATTAATCCATTATACTTAGTACCTATGATTTTTATAAAACTTTAAAAGCAATATACAGATATTGGATAATTAGAATACAAATAAATCAGAAAATCAATCAAGTATATATGAATAAGAGTGTATTAAAAAAACTACTATAGTACTCTATAATATTTTAACAACTAAATTTGAAAACCGCAATTGGTTGTACAATTTTATACGTAGTATATTTATCAACTAAATTCGATATTATCAAAGCCATTGATAGTAATATTTTACTATTTTTATATATAAAAAAAATGTAACTTTGTTAAACATGAAGAAAACTTGCGTAATCTAATCCACCTACTATTCTACTACTTAGTTCCTCAATTTTTAGATGCAACTCTTTGATTTTAACACTATCTATTATATTCACACATCCCTCTACTTTTTTTTTTTTTTTTTTTTTTGTGATTATTAATACTTTATGATGAACATAGTCATGTACCCCCTAACATTTTTTTTTGGATTTGTCTAAATACTTACACAATATTACCATTTTTTAAAAATAATTTTTACTTATTTGATAATTTAAGATATTAATAGTTGAAGTTACTTATTAACAAACGTGAAAATAAAATTGCATTATCCAAAAGCATGGTTGAAGTAGTAAATAAGAACATCGATGTGCAACTAACACACTAACTCTCTACTTAAAAAAGCTCCTTGAATGATAATTTAATCATTTTTTAACAACATTTGTATACGTAATACTAAAATAGTGACAAATCGATGTGGACCTGAAAAAATAATGTTGTCTGATGTGCCTCTCTTATAATATAAATAAAAATCATATGATAAAATAATAATATACTTTGTATTTATTTTACCTACAATCTAGCTTCTAATTACTTATGGTAATAATTGATTATACTACGAAGTACTATTTACTTATGACCAATAAATTTCTTAATTAAAACTTATACTCCATATCCATATCTATATACTTTGTACTATACCAAACAGAAGTCAAATCGATGTGGATATGGACAAATATCGCTCTATGATTTGCCTCTCTAGCTTATAACATAAATAATGACTAATTGTAAACTACTGGATGCGGTATCAATTTTTATTTAGAAATTATGTCATAGGCTAGATACGGATATATATAACGAATGTTTATCTTTGATCGTTTATTATTTGAAATACAATGAATCTTTGCATGCATTTTCTGATAACCGAAAATCTTATAATAGTTGAACATGTACTATCAATTAAATTATTACAATGCTATCATCTCTTTAAGAATTAGTGTCATATAATGAATCCGGATATGAATAACAAATCTTAACTCTTGATTAAATATATTTTACAAGGTTGTCTCAAACATTTTATTGCCCAAATTTAATTAACAAAATGAGACCCCTAGCCATATTTTTTTTATGACGGGTCCTAGCCTATACTTAATCTTAAATCTGAAAAACATACTTAATCTTAAATCTGAAAAACAAAATTTTCCACATTGTTATTATCGTAATATTTTTTCCATATATTTAAAAGTTGGTTAAGGAAAGGATTATTGATCGAATATATATAGTGATGTCAGATTGTCAACGAGACATATTTTTTGGGAGACCCCCGTGCATCCTACTCAAGTGGACGGGGATGGAGGAAAGTTTGGTGGATGATGGAGTTAAAAAATGTATTCGTCGTGGGTGACGGGACAAGGATAAATTTTAGATTGGACCCACCTGTGTTGCTAATCCTTCATCTAATTGATTATGAATAATATAAAAAAATTACAACTAACTTATTATAATATTTTATTTATTTATTCAATTACTCTAATCAGATTAAGGAATTGTCAAAAACCCAATAAGTTTTGAAATTCAAAACTATCATACCAAAAACATTGAGTCCAGGGGTGCGTTTGAGGCGGGGATGGATACATTGGAAGGGGGGGGGGGGGGGTCATGAAGAGGGGGATAAAGTTTATTTTGTACCTCTGGGATTGGAAGTGGTGGGTATCGTTTATGTCGTAGATGGAGGGGATGGAGATGAAAATTATAGGCGGGTATGGGTGTGCAGGCCTCACCTCGGCTCAAAGTTATATCTGACTGAATAAAGTAAATGGTGTAGTTATGTGTTAAGTGGTCGGGTAATGAATTTAATGGTCGACTCTGCGAGTAATAACTAGGTATTACTATCGAAGTGAAGGGTGGATGAGATAATTAAGTTTATGCTTGACACAAGAGGTGAATAAGAAAGAAAATAAATTTATTTGTGTACCCTTATTTGTTTTAACTATTTTAATAAATAAGACATCGAATGAGCAATAATAAACTTATCCATCATTAATTCTAATTTGGAGAATACAGAGTAGCTATAAGATCTATTTTGATGATAATCGTCTACCAAGTTTCATATAAATTTATGTTTAAATTATAAATCGTGCATCGCACGGGTATTATACTAGTTATAATACTAGATTAGATTCCGTGCATGCACGGATTTTGATCATTTTTTTCACAAAATATTTAACTCAATATCTATCAAACTACTGCATAGTTATAACATTTTTAACATACTCATTTAAATTTATTCATCTAATATGCATATTTAAAATGCTAATAGGGTAATTTGACCAAAATATTGAATGATATATTTTCCATTACTAATATAGTGATTTGACTAAAATATTACCAATTTAGAATAATTAATATTACGCCGTATCTATTATTGCTATAATTTATAAACTAAATTCTGTTTCCATATATACATAGTTTATAAAAAAAAAGGTAGAGAATAAAAATAAAATCAAACAGATACATTTTTTTTGGAAAGTGATTTTTGGCGGGAAAAAAATGCACCAGGAATTGACATGTGTCATTCCCGGTGTTTCTTTTAGTATATAGTAATATATAGTAATAGATTAATGGAGGAGTTAAAAATGAAAATGAAAATGAAAATGAAGTACCTATTGCTTGTCGATCAGTCTGTGCCTCCAGCCAATGCTGTTCAAACTGAATATTGTAAAGAGATTCACCTAGCTTTTCAATCTGCTCTATCAAAGGTTTCACATGCTCTGCAAACACATAATACATCTCGGCTTAAATCAATATATGGATTACGGAGTACTACATACGAACCCAATAGATAAACATCCAAAACTCCAGTAATTTAGTCTTACCATCCTTTGCATGCTGATCATAGTATGTAAAATGTCCAACTTGTACATCAAAGTCAATGGTTTCATGATAAGGTGACTTATTAGTGAAGCAGAATTTGAAAGGTCCTTTTTTATGAGCAGAAAAGTCGAACTTCTCACTGATTTTATCATGCGAGTCATGGATCTGGTCGCCTTCAGGTCCTTTCACCTAAAATATTCAGGAGATCACACATTGTTCTTTACCCAAAATATGCAAATACATCAATAACACAGCTGCAATTATATTGTCACATAAATAAAACTATATCTAATCCCTAGTACAGTATAAAACAAGAGTTCCAATCATGCCGTATATTAGTCAAAGACACTCTTATCAAAAACCATGTGCAAAGAGAACCTTAGCAGATAACTTCACACCAAGCCTATCCTTTAGATGCTACCAAGTCAAATTTGGCAAACATATGGTCAATCATTTCCATTTATTGCTTGTTCATTTGTATTAGGAAAACAAATAACGAATTTTTTTTATTTGAAATCATCAGGTCCATCGGTGATATGAAGCTTGAAATAGTAAGGCTACCAAGTACCAGTGAAAGACAATGCAAACAGCAATAAAAACATAATACAGCATGGTCCAAGGCCACCCAACCTTCCAACTAATCTCAGGAAAAAAGATCAACAAGTTACTTTGTTTATCACAAAACAATAAACTCAATATCGAAGGGTTTTATCAATCAAATACCATCACTAGACACAACAATGGCATGTGGCCCAATTAGACCCCTTCACAAGAAAAAAAACATAATACAGCATGGTCCAAGGCCACTGTAGCCTGTGAAGCACAGAAACAAGCTTCGGAGATGTGGAAATGGACCAACATAATTTTCATATAACTAGGAATCTTGGGAACACAAAACATGATATCTATCTTAGAAACCATTTTTTTAGGGAAATTATCTTAGAAACCTAATATTTTGTTTTGTTTTTTAACTATGAAAAGAAATAGCCACTAAATTCAGATAGGTCAATTCAAAGAGATTTTAGAAAAATCATTTGTGACTCAAAAGCTCCTTAAGGGGAAAAACATGCTGGTATATCAAAGAAATTCCTTGAGTTTCCTGAGGTCTCTGAGTTGGAACCAGTTTATCCTACATACAATGGGTGCAAGGATTACAGATGACACGGAGTTCTCATACCAGCGAATACTTTATTCCCAAGTTCACCATATTATACCACAAGCAAATCATAGATGACATGGAGTTCTCATACCATCAAATACTTTATTCCCAAGTTCACCATATTATACCAAAAGCAAATCATATGGTACCAAAGTTCTGACAACATTTACATTCCTTTTTCTATCCTTTTCTCCTCCTTTTACCTAGGTCTATGTTGTTTAAATTATCATGTATTTTACGTAAGCTAAGTGAAGGTGATATGGATCAACAATATATTTTACTTGAGTGAAGTTATTTTTACTCTTTAGAGCTTAAAATATGCAATCGAATAAAAGCACAATTGTTTAATGGGACAGCCTTTAATCCTTCACCTTTAGAAAATAGGAGAAAGTGATCCTGGAATATCAACCAGAGCAGATATCATTCAAAGCAACGCAGGCAATACAGTTGTTAACTGAAGGTAAAACACAAATAATTAAATGTTACCCAGGGGAAGTTTCCACTAACCACTAAATCAACACCATCTTCCGTACGCCAAGGAGAATCAGACTTAATCACAACATAAGAAACATGGACTGTATCCCATTCAAACTGAACATTATGGGAGAAACACTCCTCTCTATCAATTACAAACCTAAGGCCAAATGCCAGTTGCAAGCTAGACAGAGCTAGCAGTAGTACAGCTACTAATATTGACCAACGAGAGAATTTCATCTGTATCCAATAAAAAAAGGAGAGAGTGTCAGAGGCTGCAAAGAGAAAAACCTAAAGAAACAACAAACTAAATACAACTCTTCTGGCACACTGGCCATCAATGAAGACAATAGGGCATGTTACTTTTACTTTACACGTAACTTTGAAAAGCTTGTTGGGTATAAAGCAATAATAAACTATCAGTAACTTAATATGTGTGTAACTTGATGTTCTCATGTGAATGTCTAAGTTTAAGGATATGCCAAAAGGAAGTTACATGAGATTGAAGCTACAGAGGAGTTGGATATGCTACTGGATCCCAAAATGATGCCAGAAAAGACAGCAATCTTGGAAATTCTTATCATCCTTCTAACCGAATCACCCGCAAAATCTCGCAGGTTGCCAAAAAAATTGTGTCCCTTATGGCTCCCGAACATCATAATGTCTCAAAACATTAAATAGGGTAACCTGGCTAATCCCAGAAATATCAGACCGCCCATGTCAGAGAAAGCCGCCATATCATGATATAAGAACAAGCGAATTAAAAGACACGAGGAAAACCTCCTTTGGCCTCTGGATAAAACAGAAATAGAGAAAGGCTGTGATTTAGGACTTTTTTAAGGTAACTGTAAAGATAAATGACAAGTATAGAGACTCAGAGAGTTGGATACCCAAACTCTTCTATTATGGGAATATGACGAAGACTTAGGCTCCTTTTGGTTTGTTGTAAAATGTTACCATTGGAAAACGATTTTCCCTTTTTCAATCATTTTACGTTGTTTGGTTTGACAAGGGATGGAAAACAATTTTCCTAACTCCCTCAAAGGTAGAAAAACCTTTTCATTTGAAAGGAGGGAAACTACTTTTCCACTTTTCTTCCGTACCTCACACTTCCTTGTTCCCATCAATCTTCTCCCATTTTCCTTTTTGATACCCAAACAAAATGTGCTTTCATTACTCATGTTGGATACTCAGAATTAAGATCGCCATTGACGCTTAAAC
The DNA here is from genome assembly GCF_020520425.1 of Spinacia oleracea. Classification (NCBI taxonomy): domain Eukaryota; kingdom Viridiplantae; phylum Streptophyta; class Magnoliopsida; order Caryophyllales; family Amaranthaceae; genus Spinacia; species Spinacia oleracea. Next base: position 188,287,303 of record NC_079490.1, read on the forward strand.
TGACATAGACTTCTATTCAGGTCCAAAACAAGCAAATCTTTCGAAACTGAGTCCGATACTTAAGACACATACTCATGTTGGGTACTAGTAGGCAAGCTCTGAGATAAGCAAATCCTTCATTCAGAATGTGTCTGTCAAAGAACTGACCAATATAGGGTACTGCAAGATAAGTCCTAATTTTGCTTTTTACATTCACCAGCGAAGTTCATCCATCATCTCTTACTTATCAACTCAACTCAAGACTCTTTCGGGCAGTAATGTTACTAATTCAACTCACCCTTCAAACTTTCACTCTTAAATCACATCCTATATTGGTGCTGACCAACTATTCGAGAAGGGAGGGAGTATAATTCGTACTCAAAACGACAAATTAATTCATCCCTCAATTATAACTGAAGTTAGTTCTTCATTGAATCACAGCAAACATCAATCTTAACAGAATCACATGATCATACAAAACAACAATAAAACTTGAATCTTTCCTCATCATACTAGCTTCATTTTTTTTTCAAAATCTGGAAAAAAAAAACATGTTCATCCTATTTACAGAAAGTATTATACCTAATTACCTAGCCGAAACTGCAATTTTCTCAATCAAACACACAACTTTCCGCAATAAATTAACTAGATCGTTGGGCATTTTTTCATTTCACGAATAATTCAACTCCCAAACAGAAGAACATCAACATAATTACATAATATGAATAAAACCCAGAAAATAATAATTGGAAATTACTATTGCAGAGAAAATAAATTACCTTTATCAGAAGAAGTTGAGGTAGATCGATTAATCCACTATAATTATGAAAAACTAAGGGAATAAAATGAAACGGGCAATTGAAAAGTAGTAAATTTAATTTGTTTGATTAAGAAAATCTACAAACAGTTGACAAAAACACCAAATTATGGGATGAAGATGAACTAAAAGTCTTATGAGTTGAGTTCGTGGGTTTTGATCTACTGTTTCAGGGGAGACCACTGTCACTTGCTTTGTTTAAAATGTGAGGGCCCACTGTAAGTATTTCCACGTAGCTTAACCAATCTCTAAGTTCCACGTTGGCAACCCCTTTTTTTAACCTTGCCATCGATTATTATTACTGTATATTCCAGCCGTTTCAAAATAGTTTTAAAGTAGTAATTGTTCACGATAAAAAGTAAGAGTAGCCAAAAATTTAGACTTATCCGTTTATTTGACTTATTTTTTCTGAACTTATATTATTCGAACTTGTTTGAACTTATTCTATCTAAAAAGACTTATTTTAAATGAAATAGACTTATTTGTGTGTTAAAATGTGTGGAAAAAATTTATTTTTCCGAACTTATATTATCTGAAATTAACCGAACTTATTTTGTTTGAAATGAGTCAAAATAATTCGAACAAAACAAAGCCTGTATCTATTTTCTTTCCGTAACACCAAGCCCAACACCAACCACATTTGAACGCCTAAAATTGAAATGGGTAGAACAAATAGAGGGGGGGGGGGGGGGGGGAAGTAATAAGTAATAACGATAAATTAAAACATCAAAGTATAGGTATAAATAAAGTTTGTTTCCCGTATGTATGAGAGAGTATGGTTGGAGTAGGAAGAGGTGTACATGTTTAATTAATCTCCTCTCTAGCTTAGTAGCTTACTACTAAGCTTACTACTCCGTAATAAGAAAAATAAAAGACAATTAAAAAAGATACAAGTGCTGCCTTTGTAGTAACAGAAGTAGGCATCTTGCCTTTGTCCTTCCTAATAAAAACAGCTTTAAACAATGGGAGGTTGATTAATACCAAGACACCACATAGTATAATCTGCAAGCTTAATCTGTTGGTAATCGATATCCTCTGTTCTTGTACCAACAACTTGTTGATTAGGACAACAAAACTAAACAGATTTATCAAAGCGAGGGATGTCAACAATGTGAACATGGGAGAAGCAACTCCAAATTCCATCATCTCTTTCTCGTATCTTTGAGACACATCTTCATCAGCCACCTTGCTCGTGATCACGAACTTCATTTCAGAAAATCCAACCACCTTTAAAATGGTGTCAATGAGGGCAAACAGATATGATGATGTTCTCCTGTAGAGCCACATCCTTTGTTCGTTCCACCATCCTAAAACCGTGCCTCCGGTGTATAGGAATTCGGCTAAGCTGTAGCTGTACTTGCCAATAATAATGTAGCCAAAAGGGAGAATCCATGGACTTGATAACTAGAGTAACCAAAACAATTCATACCAAGTTTATAATGAGAACGCAAACTAGATCCTGATTCTATATATATATATATATATATATATATATAGCGTAAAACTGTAAGTTGAAAATAACGAAATTACCTGAGGAAATAAGGAATTGGTTCCAATCATATAGAGAGAAGGGATGGTACAATAAGATAGGGTTGCAAGGGAGTTAACTGCCCAGAAACAGTAGTGACAGTAACCCAATTGAAGGCCTAAGGGGATCCTGTTACGGCCGTACCATAAAGGACAATGTGTTAGCATGATTTGGAGATCACCTTCACTCCATCTTTTGTGTTGCACTAATGAATCATCCAAACTTGTAGCTGCCAAACCTAAGAAAGCACTCCTTTTCGGGTTCAAGTAGACCGATTTCCATCCACGACACTGGATTCCTAACCCTGTTATCACATCTTCCACTGGACACCCGTATTTCAATCCCATCTGCAAATTTACTAGCTCCAATTTTATTTCTTAATATGTAATATTAATTAATGCATTTAATAGTTAATTTACCTGTTTTCCCCATTGGGAGTTTAGGTCATAGGTGCAGCTAGCAAGTGATTTGGCTCTGTCTTCCAACTCTTGCACAGTTTCTTGCACAGTTTGTTTCACATTTGGAGTAGTCTTCCATTCAATCTTGTAATTCTTAGAGTATTTTCTTCCACATAAGATTTCTCTCTGATGGAAGCATCCAGTTCCAACATACAGTGGACCTCCTAGGCCATCCAATCCATGAAATTCCACCTTCATTTCATTTGGAAAACCAATTAAACATGTGTATTTTTTGTTAAATCCAGGAAACTATTAACTATATCATACTATATCAAGTATGATATATCTTACATTACTGATAGTTTGAAGGGCGGAACCATATATATCATTGTTGGTAGTATTTTCAAACTTCTGCGGAAATTGAACATAAGCAATGTCTTGACTCTGCTTCTCATCCATGAAGAAACAAAGTGCATCACGAATAGACTGTGAGTTATTCGAATACATGTCACAATCAACGTTGAGGATAACCGATCCATTGCTTATTTCTGATGATACCCTTAGCTGCATGCATACATATAATTAATTATTAATTATTAATTATCAGATGTATTTCGAAAGAATCATAACGTACGTAATATCTTTAAGGCCCTGTTCTCTTCACCTTATTTTCACTTATTTTAGGAAAAATAAGTTCAGATAAGTTCAGATAAGATAAGTTCAAGAAAAATAGTACAATTTATAACTAAAATAAGTTTTGATAAGTTCAGATAAGTTCAGATAAGATAAGTTCAGGAAAAATAAGTGGAAATCAGGTGAATAGAACACAGCCTAATTTACCAATGCATTCATAGCTCCAGCTTTGAAGTTGTGGAAATGTTGAGGCCTTTTCTCACGAGCTAGGTATGCAAGTGTGGGCAATTGGTTACCTTCCACATCTATTGCTCCCTCATTTCTTCCATCAATCAATATCTACATGAAAAAGGAAATGTTAATTGGGATTTACATGTATATATATGTAGAAAATCCATTCAGATTTAAATGCATGAGAAGAAGCTAACTAACCTGAAGAATGGTGTCATGGTCACGTTTACAAGTATAGCTGTCATCCCACAAGGAAAAACCTTTGTGTTGATTGCCTACTTGTTCTGGAATCTGGCTAAGGTTTGTTGCTGTCTCAATCCTCTTGTACATTTCTTCATACAATTTCTATGGTTTGCATCAAAAATAAAACATATTCCGTATGTATCAGTACTATTTATGATGACTAATCAAACTACTCCCTCCATCTCGGAATACTTGATCTGTTTTCCTTATCGAGCCGTCCCTTAATACTTGACCTGTTTCTAAAAATGGAAATATTCTAACAATATTATATTATTTCTCACTCCACCCCTATTAACCCACGTACCCCCTACTCCATACAAAAAATAATTAAAAATTCAACCCCTACTCTCCCCCAACCCCACCTCTTAACCCACCTCCCACTAACTACATTAAAATAATACCCCACTATCAACTACTACCTATTAAATTAAATAAGTCCTTTAAACTCTGTGCCGGTCAAACCGGATCGAGTATTCCGGGACGGAGGCAGTAGTTAAAAAAATTATACCTTGATGGATGCCAAATGGCTGGAATGAGTAGCATCAGCAGGTTTGGGCAATGATCTGAAATAAGCAGCAGGGGACCTTGGCTCAACCTTGTACATTTTGCAGTAAGGTAGCCAATTCTTAGAGAATTTGGAGGCCTCAAAAAGAGCATAGAATGTCAATATTGAGCCACCATCATCTGATACGTAGACACTAAGCTTCTCCGGCGGGTAGTCATAGGCCATCACCGATAGAACAGTGTTGACCACCAATATTGGTGGCTCTATTACTGGGTCTGCCGTGCATACGAATATGTCCACTTTAGGCAACTCATTCTCATACCTTTGTCATATTTCAAGTAACCAAGGTTATTAGCATATATTATTCATTACTACTGCTAGAATAGTCAACATCTCAATAATATATTCCTTTCACCAATAAATTCATATAATACAATCCGTTACAGCTAACCGCTGATTGCCAAACAGGGCCTTGGTAGACCAAATAGGCAAATAAGACGAGATGGTCTAGAGTCTAGACCATACTTGATCAAGATACTCTGAGTAGCATACCATACTTTATACAGAGTATATCGTTTGAAACACAATTATTATTTGAGTGATCGACCGGTACTTTATTCTAATAGTTCAAAAAATCAAAGTACAAGTTACACTATCTTTTTAAAAATGACGGTTATCTAGAAACAGAAGAAATTAGAGTATTTACCTGTGGGAGAGTCTATCTTTGAAAGAGTAACGATAGATGCAATTCCAACGGAGAAGTTGAGTAAGAATCCAATAAAAAGAAAACCAAATCTCAGCCATAAACAAAAGTAGCCAACCCCATCTTCCCTCCCCAACTTTCTTGGGTATGTAATTAAGTCTGTAAATCAAAATAACACAAATTGCAACAAATATAGAACTTGCAAATACCCTGTAAATCAATCTCCCTTTTGCTTGTTTCGTCTCAAACAGAGGAAAGTATTTGTCTTTCTCCATTTTTTTTCTTTTTTTTTTTTTAATGGAGTGGTTACAAAAGGGTTTGTGCTAATGTTCTTGATTGGTTGGTTGTTTTATACGGAGTATTCTTTCTCTCACTACTCAGTATATTTAAATGAATTAAATTCACAGTCAATAAAATTTTCTCGCACATCATTTTGAATATTATTATGTTAGTATGCGACTGTCCCTGTAACTTTTAATTTAATAATTTCATACTTGAATATTGAATTATCGATTTTCTTTCTTTTGGTTTTAAGAGTAAATGTAACTTTGACATGTAATTTGGATCAAGTAATAATTGATATGACAAAATAACTATAAATAAAGGTGGAGGATACTTTGCTCCGAAATGGGTGTTCTTATGCAGGACTGATCCTGCAGATAATGAAGGTTGATTATTGACTGTTGCATGTTTTGTTGCTAGTTTTGGTTTGAATTTTTTTTTTTAATGTTGGCATGATTCAAAATTTATCCCAGCAATAGATCTGGAGATTTAGTACTTGTAAAATTAGGTCAGTTTTGTACATTTGTCCCAGCAATGGATATGCAGATTCACTACCTGTAGAATCAGGTTAGTTTTGTGACTCGTGACTCAACAGAGGTTGAAGTTTATTTTGTGATCCATAAAGGTCTATTAATTTCGTGATCCATTGCGATACAAGTTAAATTTCATGTTCACAATGTATCGCTTTATAATCACTTTCCATTTTGATCATTGTTTTGATAAGACCCATTGAGGCTCATTTCTTCAAGACAATATAGGGGTATAAATAGTAAGAATTTATTACAACAGTAGTGTAGAGCAGTAGAGCCCTCCCCATAAATCATAATGATCAAACTTGGCTAGTACCAAGACTTACACTGGCCTCTCCGTGCTTTCCTTTACCGACCATATCAACCTCACTCCTGTGAACATCCTCATGCACACGTACATCGTCATCCACCGAGACTAACACCTTCTTTGGGCCGTGCGGCCCTCGTACGATCATTTCATGCACTTTCAAATGCTCATCCACATCGATGTCTTTCCTCTCACGAATAAGTTTCCGCTCCTTGCGCCTCTTCATCAACAACCAAATGCATGACAAAACAGCTCCGGTTAAGAAGAGACACCCAAACGAGATGACAACGATGACAATAACTGTTGAAGAACTTGAGTCTGGAGATGGCGGTGCTGGGTGTGGATGGAAGGAGCTGTTCACGTCAGTTGAAGCCATTTTAGATCCCTTGAGAATTATCGGTATTATTTGACAAGACAAGATTGTTTTAAAGCTTTTGAGTTGAATGTTTAATGGAAACTGGAAAGGATTAAGGGACTATTTATTTATACCTCTATGCTCATATCAAATATTCATATGTATGCTTCTAAGTATCTGATAGCTTAACATTCCAGTTAAGATATGTAGATTGCATTTCAAAACACTACTTTTAATTTAGAGTTGAGGTTTCCACAATTTCTGCCTCTGAAATCCCACCAAACCCCAAATTAAATAAACAAATATATTTCGAACAAGATACATCGTCTAATGAAGTATTCCGCTACCGTAAGTCTGGCTCTTGGTTCAATCTGGATGATCAACATCAACTGCTAATTACTCGATAACTTTACGTGCTAAAACTCCAACTTCTTTCAACATTTATCCTCACTCGCCCCTCTTTGTCTCATAACTTGTAATACAAAACTGCAGGAGAGAGATTTTTGCAATCAACAATTTATTCACTCATTTGATTAACTCCACAATTCCAAAAATGGTTTCTCATTTCTAGCAGGGAAATCTACGGAATCAATGCTAGAATCTTTAAACTCCAACATAAGAAATACCCATGATAGAAAACTTGGTTATTAGGTTATGAGAAAAATGACATAGCAAATTAGACAACTTCAGATTATTGCAATTTCAATCTACATTATCAGTTCCAGAACAGGAAATAGCAAATAAAAAAAGAACTAGGAAGTCACCTTCACTTTGCAGTTCGTTGTTGGGAAATTTGATCTTTGTGCAGAAGGTAAGTGAATAGGATTTCATTCCACATATCTGGGACCCCAGGCAGACACCAGTGACTACAATCAGGTACTGATGGGTTGTCACTCCATGTACCTACATGCGCATCACTGCGGTATGCTCCCATGGGAGTAACATGCAGAGCCGTAACAGGTGCTGACATACTCTTGATAACCCTCAATATCACATCTGAAATTGGACTTTTGTCCCTACCCTTTGTTGTTAACATCGGTCTTCGACTCACTTTGCACATATTACGATTACGACCACTGTAATGATCACCAATGTTAATATTGGAATCTCAACCAATGTTCTATTTCAGAATACAAAAAAGATCAAAACAGATCTTGATGGATACATAACACTTACGCATAGCCAAAGTACCAAAACTAAGTCAATAAAACTGTTCAGCAAATTCTATTACTTGGTGAGTCCTAATAGTTAATAGTTAAAGCAGACATGAGCTTAACACCTTAACCTGGATCCTCAACATTGAAGAACAAGACTTCATAAACTGCATTTCCTTCTTTTGGGATCCATACTCAGGAAATAGGAATATAAAGTGGATATACTAGAAATTTAGAAGAATGGGAAGTCCTTGTAAAAGCCCAGCTTGATAAATGGTTTCATTCTTACTTTGAGAAAGCTTTTATAGTTCACTGAAAGAAAGTATTAAATCAATTGAGGAATGGTAGTGATGCTACAGAAAATACTGACATGAATGAGATGGGTAGCAGAAATAGTATCCAGACTCCAAAGCATCCAAAAGGTGAGAAAGAAGGGTGAAACATAGAAGAATGAATGAAATCATTGCTTAGTAGGATTGTGATCATGTCTGGCAGAAAGATTACTTGAAACTTCAAAACAAATTCTAACTTTGCATTTTTAAATTACACCGTAATAAAAGTGAAGGAAATAATCAGTAATACTTCGTATTGTGTTGCTGAAGCCTAAAATGAAACTCACCTCCAGTGAGAAGATTCAAAAGTACGAAAGAACACATGGGTCCTATTTGGATTGATCTTCGACTCAACCCACGTTGCCCATGTTTGAAGTGCCTTTGTCAGAGCTTTACTTACTGGCATTCCCAGTTTTAGTGATCCACCAACCTGAAAATAGGTACCCCTGTCTGAATAAACAAGTTAGAAGCAATTACATACAGGAGGACCAGTTAACAAGTTGAAATGACAAGTGAACCTTGGGGTTATTAACACCAATTATTCCCATAGTATGTAGTAACAAAAATAAATTTATAGACGTTTTTCCAAAGATGAAAATAAGATGTACACTATTTAAGCTACAGTTCAACACATCCCCCAGCCCCAGCCCCTCCCCTCCCCAACCACCACTCCTCCAGGGCCCCAAACAAACCAAAGTACCAAACACATGTATTTATGTTATAGTCAAATAGAAAATGATAATCGGGAAAAGAATTGTTGAAATGCATAGCCTCGCAGATAAAAGAGTATTAGCACTAAAAAAAAATGTGATATACATGTAAGAAGAAAAAATCCACATCTAATAGAGAATAGAAATGTGAAAGAGCTCATGAATGATGAGTTACTAAGAGTAACAGGCAGTAAGTACTGTCATAAAGGACAATTTTTACATGCTTGGATCATTCATTTTGATAAATTTTGTTCCCTTCCTGTTCTGTGAATCCATGCTTTCAGAGCAACTGCTGATTTACAAGAATCATGTTGCCGCTGATCCCTAAAGTCTATAGACTATAGCACACTTCACCAGTCCCCCCCCCCCCCCCCCCCTCCCCTCCGGAGGCCCCTAAGTATAGTCATCCGTTAACGTACTTACACCTCACAAGGTATTCTTCGTGTTAAGAGAAAAAAATTGATCATTTACTTCACCATGGATTTTTGATATTGTATCGTCATATCTGTCAACTACCTACCTACCTGGTGACAGTGGCGGATCTTCACTATGGCCTGGGAGGGTGTGGCCCTACCGGGCGGAAAAATTCAGTGTATTTTTAGTTTTGACCCCCTTAAAATTTGAGTATAAGTGTATATATTGCATATTATTATTGCTTAATTTTCTACTGGCCCCTACATAAAATGTCCAAGACCCGCCACTGCCCAGTGAATTCCCTCAAACCAAAAAAGAGGGTGGGTGGCATGTAGCAAACATAGAAGAGAAAAGTTTTGTCAAGATTGATAAAGTAACCAAGTAATATGTAAATAAAAGTCAAAAGGTTTCAATGGGTTATAGCCTACTTCAGCTTGAATAGTCCCAGTCTGTAAAGTTTCCTACTACTCAGCAAAAGCTGAGAAAGACCGATGTTTAGAGCAGAGAATTACGGATTATTGTTTTAAAAGGTAGTTATTTCTATTCCATTGATACAGCAGAAATCAGAGAATATTGAAAATTTTGACTCAGTTTAACCTTGCCCATCAGGACCTACAAACCTAGCAACAAACGCGACCACAAAACTATTCCTAAGTCTATGAGATGGAAGTAACCAAGCCAGTTTGTCACCATAAACCCTCAAAATAAGAAAATACCAAAGAAGAGGATATAGTTCCAAGATGAAAATCAACTTAGAAAGGCCTCACTCGTAACAAGCTGGAGATCATTTTTTATTTTCCCTCGAATAACCAAAAGACCTAATGGAAATTCTATTATTAAGTACCTGTTTGGCCAAGATTTTGGAAGTGTTTCTCAACTTAAGAAACAATTTTTCGGCAAAACAAGGAAGGAGAAACAATTTCCCTAGGAGCCCAAATCAGTTTCTAGGAAAGAAGAGGAGAAACACCAATTTGGAGCTTCTACAAAGTGTTTCTCTGGGAGCTATTTTCCCCTTTAAATGAAATTTCTGTCCTGCCCAGAATACCCTCTTTTCTGGAAAAATGTCCCAAATATCCCACCTAAAATACCCCTCCTGTTTTTCTCTCTCCTCGTCAAGCAATGGTATCAATGGCCCTTTCGTTTCTTCCTTGTCGTTTTCTCACTACACATCCATAGTTTCATATCCCTCATCAAATAAGTTTATGTTTTCTCAGAAAAATTAATTTCATATTCGGTGATATCCTGATATGATTATAATCTCCATAGAAGTTTATCACCATAATCCTTGAACAAAGTAGAAAATGTAAGGGAAAGACAAAAGGAGTGCGCTACTACACAAATTCAAGAGAGTGGTTTTATGAATTCCAAACACTTCAGTTTTATAAATCTATTACTCAACAGCAGGTTAAGTTTATCAAACTTAGAAATTCCCATGTTTTTCAATTGTATTGTTACAGATCTCCATTTTTCTTTTCTTATTCCTTTTTCAATTTCAATGGGAATTTATTTAAATTGGTTGTGAATTGTCTAGTGTTATTGAGAACCTTTTATCCATTGTATTTCTTTTAATTATCAGAATATGGATTGTTTGGTGTAAATCGGGAACGTTTTAAATATTTTGCTGCAGAATCTTAAGATTTTCTCTCAAATTTACTTATCAGATCTTAAATAGTTCAAGCATCTTTGGTTTTTGATTAATTTCACTATAGTGAATTGTAAAGTAGATGAATTATTCCTACTTCTTCAATTGTTCTTCGGAGCTTCCAATGTGATGATATCTCAATTGTTATAAAAGAGATGAAAAACAAGCAGAAGGCCAGCAAAAATGTTGTTAGAAAAATTACAGTACTCCGTATTTTCAAACCTTCGTTGATGAATTTACTAAAAAGAACTTTTATTGGCAAATCAAATTAGCTAGATTAATGACATTATGCAATGAAATAAGAGAAAGATAAACAGGCCTGACAAATACTCTTATTAGTAAATAATGGGCCAAACAAAGTAAAATGGTTTCTGGTTCTAAGAAATAGTTCTAAATTTTGTTTGGCCACAGTTTTTCACAAGGGTTTCTCTAGAAAATGTTTCTGCAAAACTACTTTTAGGAAACAGAAGTTGTTTTCCAAGAGCTTGGCCAAACAGGCCCTGAGATTGTATTGTTGCATCTTTCACTTTTCCGTTTCAAGAAAACTCGATTCAGCATTGTATCGTAACAAGGACACAGGAGCCTCTGTATAGATTTCAAGTCATTGGTATCCCAGCAGTGTAACCGGTTCATTACAAATGTGACCATGATAATTTTTCTGACTCAAAACTTTTACATTTTCTCATCATTTACTAAGGTATAATGTGACCATAAGTTGTATAAATGTGCAAAGACAACAACATCAAAACTGGATCTTAATTCACAATGTTCAGACGAGAAACAAAAGCAAGCAAACGAATACTCTAAAGTTTTGAAGCAGTAACCCAGAGATTCATGACTTCTAGAACACATTTCAAAGCTAAATCACATATAAAATTAGCAAATAAATTAGATATCAGAAACTTACGTTTCGAAAAGCTTAGTCTTCGTCCACCAGTGCCCAGTATTGAATATCAGGACATCAGAATCTACCCATTCTTCATTGGCATTATCCATCTTGTCAAGTCTAATTGTCCACTTGACTCTCTTTGGTGCACGTTTTGGTGGAGGGGTAAGCCAGGACAGGAAAACAGAACGATAGAACTCAACCGTAAAGTTATAAGAATCAAACCTCACATTCAAAAACCTAATTTGCTTCGAAATCTTATTCTGATTGACTTCATACACAAACCGTTTATCTTCTACCCCGGACATAAGCATACAAATAAACGACTCCCACTGTGTCCTTGTCAATGAATCACCCACAAAAACTACCCGTTTCCCTCGAAGATACTTCAATAGAGCTTGAACATCAAACCTAGGAAGATCACAGTTCTTAGGCTTCCACCTCCATTTCAAATAACCATCATCTCTCCTCCCATTCGCCAAGCAATTAAACCCGGTTTCTGCAAATGGGCAATCTGATACATTGTACAAAGGATAACCATCATCTGGAACCCATTTCCCATCAAACACATTACATTGCCCAATTGCATCATTAGGGCCAGGAATACTAAAACCCTGATCCCGCGAATTAGGCTGCAAATCACTAGAAAGCAACCAATATGCACCAGCTAAAACTACAAAGAAAATAAACAAACACCCAGTGGCTAAAACACCATTTGCAGATCTCAAAACTGAGTTTTTACCATTACCCACCGAACTCAATTCCCCAAAACTAGAAACCCTAGTGTAAAATTTCTTGAATTGACCAAATGAGCTCAAACTAAGACCACTAATCAAATCTTTGAGGAATACCCAGTACAATAAAGCTAGTAAATAAATCAATGTAAGTGAACCAAGAATAACAACTTCATAATCCATAAAATTGGTGATGAATTTGTTACTAAATCAGAAGCAAATGAAATTGATTGAAAGAATCAAATAATAATGTAAGTGTGAGATTAGAGAAAAGCAGAGATCTTACAAATCATTCATTTCTTGATAAAATGGCAACTACTTTGCTGGTAGTAATGAGTAAGAGTTGGTGTAGAGAAGAAGGAAAGATGGAGTAAAAAGTGGAAGCTTTTCTTTAGTCAATGTAGGAAGACACCTATATTATTGACTTATTGTTGAGTGTTGACAATTGTACGGAGCCATTAGAGTGCGTTAGATTGTGAATTGTGACAAATAAGATTGAAGGTGATTTTTCAACTTGCTCGGAGAAGTGAGAAAAGAATTTTGGACACTCGAGGTGGTAAAGCTTTTATTCCTCCGACTTCTATGATTCGGATTTTAATTATAATATACTTCTATCCGTTATTGAATACTAGTAAGACAATCCAACATAATTATATTATTCCCTAAAAAAAAATCGTAAGTATATTTGTCATCTTATGAGCACTTTTGATCTTAATTGAACTCTTCGGAGTCATGTTAAGTACTAATGTGTGTTGCGGACCGCTATTTGGTGGAAATTGATCTTTTAAGACCCGTTTCTTACATTCCCGGACAAGTACACGGATCCCGACCTTGTTCGGAATGTTTCAGTCAACTTCAAGGGGACCACAGATACTTATTTAGGCTCGAAGGAGTTAGACTTGGGCCCCGAAGATGAAATCCCTTATGGATATCGAGCTGAAGGCAAGCGCGCCTGGTCTCACTAGGCAGAGCCGCTCGACCGAGCGGATTTGAAGGACAAAATCAGAATTGCACTCGTGCCCGATCAGACTTTGTTGCCCGGTCTCATCGGGCGGAGTTACATTGCAGCGAGGGATGTCCCGCCCTTTGATTTGTCAAATGCACTCGCGCCCGGGCGGGCGGAGTTGTCTGTGTTAGGTTATGAACAATCTAATGTCATGCGGAATAAACCATAAATGTCAGAATCCAAATTAAATGCACATAATCATTTAGCATAATTTAGTGAACCCACTTTGTGATGCGTGCCTTCTCTTGCTGCTCCCCAACCGAACAAGAACAAGTTAGAACGCCAAAAATCGTCTCTCCATAGAAAGTCCACAGTACGTTCTGATCCTCCTTATATCGTACTAACTAGGATATAGAATAAGGTTTATGATTTCAGGATCTCATTTTTAGGTGATAGGCAAAGTGTATTTAATTGTGTGTTTTAGTTCATGACCATATGCCATGTATTTATAGGAAATAGGAAAAAACCTTAGAAGCCAAAACCCTATAACAAATTAGGTAGTTTTAGGAAAATTCCCAAAACCCTAAAACCACAGTGTGTTGATGTAGGGGTTTTTTTTTTTTTTTGTATAATAGGATCATCCCTACGGTTTTTGAAATTTTGAACTTGAAAGAGTCGCCACCAAACATTTTAAGGGTCCGGTTTGGACGGACCAAAATTGACTCTTTTGGATAAGACATTAAATCTTGAAACCGAATGTGTGAGATTCGGGTACGGGAACAAACCGCTTATTTTTGGCAAATTTTAAAAGTGCATTCAAACACAAGACAAGGATTATTTTCGTGAAATCCTAATCATGACACTAGGTTGGTTGAATCATGCATTTGGAACATCGTATTTGCTACTTCTACGTGGTCACTTTGCTTTAAAGTTAATTAAGAGAACCTAAGGCCGGTTTGTCCACAAAATTATCTTTGTTAAGCGTGATGTAACCTTTGTATGTTGGTTGTATTTAGCATGTTGGTTAATGAAAGCAATAAACATGTAAAACATCATCACAAATAGAAATTATTGAAATGCGTACAATACCGTTTAGGTGCAAAACCACATCGCCTTAAAAAAAAGTGAGCAAAGAGTGCGGAATTGAAATAGCAAGCATATGAAATAAAGGTGCGATATTGAAAGTGCGTTATTGAAATTGCGATATTGAAAGTTTGTGAAGACGACGTGGATTGGGATAATCTTTTGGAACATAGGTCTGGTGATGTTTGCCGTAAGCGTTGGAATCAAATGGTACGCCATACTGGTGAGTATGGTACCAAAACATTCATCGACCAAGTTGAACTTCTTTCCCACAGATACTGCACAAGTAATTTGGGTTGCCATCACTAATTAATTTTATAAACACATTGTAATTTGCTACGGAGCACTTTATTGTAGGTATTTTGTCCGACAAATTCAAAGAGATATGTACTCCCTCGTTTTGTTTTAATTATCGTTTTAACTAACTTCCTCCGTTCCTTTTTTTTTTAATTGTCTCTTTAAGATTATCGATATAACTTCGGCATTATCCCTAAAAAAATGAAAAACTTAGGGCCCGTTCAGTGTCGTTTTTGTTTTTAGTTTTCTGTATTTTACAAAACTAAATACCAAAATATGAAAACTACAAAAGGAGTTTTGTTGTCAGTTTTAAAATCAACACGATGCTACTGTATGCTATAGCTGATGTTACAGAAATATTAATCTACCATTAAATGATGAAAAATATTTGCCTGGCATGGGAATGGAACCTGCAACCTCAACCTACCATAGTGAAAAAAAAAAATCTGCCCACCGTGGGAATCGAACCCACGACCACAACCACCCATTGTTTATAGATTGCTAACCACTCATGGAGAGTGGTGGGATATACCCTACATAGTTGCGCTCTACCAACTAAGCTAGGCGGGCTATTGATCTCTTTTATGCAAATAATAATTTATAACTTTGTAAGACACATGTGGTCCATTTTTTATTACTGTATGATGAACCTTCCTTGGGTTTCAACCATTCTTTGTTGACTTGTTGCACAAATATAGTTGAACATAAATATTATTTCCCATTTTTTTTTTAAAAAAAAGCTAATGAACTTACAAATCCTCAAATCATTAGAATCTTTACTCCTTTGAATCCGATTCCAGCACTCATGAGTCACTCATGACAGATATCTATGAACCAGCCAGCTTTCTTGCTGGTGAAATCGTCGAAAAATTCAAGTATCCTAAGTTGTAGTATCCTTTAGCACTAATCAGTCAGTAATCATCTAAAAACTATCTTCTTATTAGAGTTTTGCAGGTTGTAGTTTTCAGAACTAAATCTGTTTTAAATGTAGTTAACCACCCATGGATAATTTAGTTGTAGTTGGCAGTCTTCGACCTCGAATGAACGAACTGAAAAGGTGCAAAGCCCTTGATGGCTGTGCATAAGGTACCATATGTGCAGCACCCCTTACAGTGGCAAATGTCAGTAAGTTTCCATATTCAGTTGCCCAACCTCCTACCTGTAAATAGATAAAACCCGAAAAATGCAGGTTTAGTTGAGATTTGAGAACAGAGAAGGAAAAGGAGATGGAAGGCAGGCTGACATCAACAACTTTACCTGTCCTTTGTGAAACCAAGCTGCATAAGGGACAGTGGCCTTGTATTTAAGGTCATGAGCAAGCTCACGAACAAGGGTACGGGAGCCGATCAATGGCACAACAGAATCTTGATCTCCACTGTCAACAGTGTAACAGTCGATGTTAAGGCATGCATGCCATCAAAACATAAGAAATCATTACATAATCTTACTTTTTTGTATTTTCTTGATATTACCTGAAAATCCAAACACGAATACCATTTGAGAGTATTCTTTTAAGCAGAGGAAGCATATCCAAGCTACCATCACTGTCATTGTAGTTCAGAATCCTGTAAAATATAACATTTATAGTCAGAAACTCAAAAATGACTACTGATAAATCCAAGTATAGTATAGTCTACTAGAGCGGTTTCATACCCACTGCACATAGACCATTCATAAGGCAGATTAGTCCGATTTGCATGTAAAGCTTTCTGTACTTGAGGAAGATTGAAATAGAATCTCCTTTCATAAGTCATACAAACATCAACTCCAACACTCATTTTAGTGGCCTGAAAATGAAATAATACTTGTAAATTAGAAACGACGAAAATCCATCTGGTAAGATATTTTTCAAGGATAGTTAGTTATGTTACCATTTTTTTCAAGCGAAGTTCTTGCTCGACAATAGATGGATAACAGATATCAAGGATAACATCATAGTTGTTGATGTAGTCTCCAACAATGGTGTTTGCTTGTGATATTGCATTGTTGCAAGAATCAGATTCGTTATGAGGACTAGGAAAGGTATAATCTTCAAAATCACATTTATTCATGATGGCAAGGCCAACTTCATCAGATATCATTCCATGAGACCAGAAGAACTCGTATGTTGATGGAACGTCTCTATCGAGTTTAAGAAGTGGATTTCCAATCTGATTCACAAAATAGAAAGCATGCAGAACAGATTATCTACATCATAGGTAGAAATTAACAGAAAAAGGAACAACCATGGATCTAGAAATTTACTCAAGTAAAACCACTACTTACAGCAAGTCCTTTCAAGTTGAGCTTGGAGTTGTTTGAATGAGCATTATGATCCAACATTGCAACAGCTAGTTGTGGTATGTAGTGCCCTGCATGGTTAAGGCATGGTTAAGGCAAAGCATTCGAACTAACTAGGACAGCAGAAAATCATAATCCAATTCGCCCTTTTCACATAGCTCAGTAAGTATTAAACAGAGAATTCAGTCATGCTGCTAAAACATGAATGAAAATAGATGCAAGCTAGCTAACTAAGAAGTAAGAAGGAACCTGCATAGCTCTCCCCAGTAAGAAACAGATCCCTAGATTTGAATTCAGGAAACTTCACCAACCAATTCACTAAAAATGTGAGCATATCCTTAGCTGTCAATAAAAGTTGAACATCATACATCAGAAACAAGCATGATACTTGCAGAATCACAACCATTCAAACAAAAAATATGATTCTAGTTGACATACCAGAGGTTGCATCCCCGGTAATATAATCAGATGAAGTGTTCGAATACGACCATCCCACTCCAGCAGGTGATTCAACAAAGAGGAGATTCGAAGCTGTAAACAATGTAATCATCATCACAGGATATAACACCACAAAATGTCTGAAAACTAAAAAAATTTATTCAAATATAAAACCTTTATTCCATGACATCAAATTTCGCCTTAGGCCTCTTCCATCACCCTTTGGGAAGAATGGTCCCAATTCTGTAAATGCACCACCTCCCATGGAGGAGCAACCAGGTCCTGCAAATTCATTATTTTTTTGCTTTGAGTTTTGGCAGTTCCATTTTTATTAAATTTTGATAACTAAAACTTTTCTAAAAAACAAACAAAAAAGAAGCCTCTAAAATTTGTCCTGTACTAATAACAAAATCACACACAAACAACTCAAAGTAAACATAACATAATAACATAGTCTATTCAAACAACAGTACTCTGGCCTTGCAAAGCAACTGAGTATTTTCCATTCATTAATTAAAAGTCATACGATTGGAATCAGATTCGTAACTCAGAGGGAGTATATACTATAAATAACATTAGCATTGGAAAATTCACCAGTTCAAGATTAAAAAAATGGAAACTTTGAGAAAATCAAAGTAAGAAGAAAACAAACGACCATTATAAAAAGAAGTTATACCTCCATTAAGCCAAAGGGAAAGGGGTTTTTTGTCAGGGTTATTTTCTGCTTCAACAAAATAATAAAACAAGCTCCTTCCAGCATTAACATCCACATCAACATACCCGGCAAACTGCCTGAACCCAACTTTTGGTTGCCCTGGTAAATCCACCACCAGGTCCTCCATTGGGTACCCATTTGCTCTTCCACCACCAACAACAAACACCACTGAAACCACCGCTAACAACCACCACAAACCGCCGCTCAAAGGTCTTGTACCCATTGTTCTTTTTACACTCCTCCGAAAACCCCACTTCTACTTTCTACTCTACACAATGAATGCAAACCATAAATGCAAACCAACCTCTTTTTATAAAGAAGTCCTTGAAAACTTAAATGCTGAATGGATAAAACTTTTTATTTTATTTTATTTCAACAGATAATTGAATTTTGGAAATGATTTTTTTTTGTTTTTGCTTTAATTATGAAATGATAAAATTAACTGGAATTCAGTTAAGAATGAAACACGTGAATGATGGGATTATCTTTATGATTAAGGTAGTGGTGTTTTTTTGTTTTTTGAGGGAAAGGTAGTGGTGTTTGAGTATGACTGTAGCAGTGTAGCCTGTGAGTGAATCTTCAATTCTAACGTCTCATTTTCTGGAAAAGATAGAACAAGTTGTGAGAGGTACTACAGTATTACTGTACCACTAAATAAAGTTGAAATTTTTATTCCGTATCCCCGGGGATTTTAAGATTAAATTGAATTATAGTTGGTTAATTAGGGTCGGATCCGAAACGGGTTTTCATTAGTCGGGGTTCTAAATGGGTCAAATCCCACAGGTCTGGTTAGTGTTGATGTTTTCCCACCCATTTATATCTGACTATAATGCAATTCGACACGAACGTTTGCCAACTCTAGACTTCTATTCGACTTATTCTATCTAAACTTATGTTATCTGATTTTTTTTTTTAACGGAATCTGAACTTATCTGAAAACTTATTTTATCTGGAAAAAAGAATAAAATAACTTGATTTGTGTGAAAATATATGAAAAAACTTATTTTTAATCTAAACTTATCCTAACCTAAACACGTTGTATATATGACCCAATATCAAATCTCGTCCATATCATTTATCCATTGTATTTTTGTAACTCTTTGTGCACCATAAAAACTTCTTATTTTAATTTTTTAGAATCATAAAAATAATCTTATTATTTTGTCACAAATTACGATCTTTATCGCTTTACACTAAAATGAACACTTTCGAGACCGAGCCAAAAGCAAAACTCAAATAAGCAGGCCCGAGACTGGGCCCAGAGTGAAGTACTTGCAGACTCGGGTAAAAATGGTAAAGTCAAAGGGAGGCAGGCAGGGAAATGATGTTAATATATTCCTAGAGCCCCATTAAAACACCTTGTTAAATGAAACAATAACTTTTAATTCCAAAGCTCCATGCACACAATCATCATCACTTCGTTAATTTAACAAAGCTAACTTCGAAAACATTTCAAAGTTAATTAATTACCTCGTGTTAGGATTGTTTCAAATGCGGTATGTTTTTTTTTCGGTAGTCTATATGTATCAGGGCGGATAGAAAGAAATAATAAAATTTGAGTTCTCATCGAGCTAAACAAAATTAGTGAGTATCAAATTTAACTTGTCATACGAACTTGTTTACAAAAAGTCTTGCACATATGAGGACCACATCAATCTCAATATTGCTAAAAAGATTTTATTTCAATTTTATTGACATCTATTTACCAAGTAAAACAATCAATAACCATTTGCTAAACAAGGTCAATATCATAGAATTTGGATTCTAATCTAGAGCAGTGGAAAGAACTACAATTAGAGTAGTGGATAATGATAAAGTACTGAAATCGAAATCATTATTAAAATGCTTATTTTGGACCTCGATTCTTTTTATTATTTCTACTTTAAGACTTTTTCCATTACTATAGTTTCAAGGTGGAGCTAAATAGGAGCCGCATTTTGACTAGAACTCTTACTCGCAAGACAATTTCAAAACATACTTATGTTAACAAATGAAATGGTTGTAAAATAACCTAAAAAGAAAACATTTTCAAAAAGCTTTATCCGTTTTAATAGCTTTTAAATATTGTACGATGTTCCTTGTACATATATGTATCTACTACTCGTACCATTAAAAAGTAAAGTCTTAAAAGTCGTCTCATAGTACTCAAAACCGCCTCATTATTTTACACAACTATTCTTATTTAATCTTGACTTCCATTTCACCCCATCTCACCTCACTTTCACCTCCCCTACCCTCGTACATCCTCACCCATTATTTGGGACTCCGGCAGCCGATCATCCTCTACCAGTTCCTCACCTGTCGACCACTCTCCACCATCCCGGCAGTCGACCACCCTCGTAAAACTCAATGCGGTGACCAGATTGACATCTGAAGGTGGCCGAAATTTGGTGGCGGTCGGAATCTCGTGGTGGTTGGAGGTGGTGGTGGACATAAATATGGTGGTAAGGTTGGAGGTAGAAGAAGGTAAATGGTGAAATGGATAGGTAAATATAGGAGGGGTATACGGGTAAACAAATGGGACGGTAAATAATAAACCTCTTTAAAAATTAATAGTCACATTGATGGCATAATTCAAACTGCTAATAGTGGTAGAGAAAGTGGTATGAATACGCTCCGAACCTCCGACACCTATGTTATCTAGAATCTTCATTTTAACGCAAATACTTGTATCAAATCTCAATATTATTCGAACATGAATATGGACATTCTAACACTTTATTTTGGATCAAAATTATGCAACTTTTTTTAATAAAATAACAGTGTCAGACACTTAAACATATACCATGTCAATATGGATATTCGAGTCCGAATAATATAGTCGACGACCCCTCCACTCTCCCGTAGCTGGGGATGATAAGGGAGGGCAAAAAGGAAACGCCGTATGATGCCAAAGTATAATAATGCATGCCAATGCAACTTCAGGCAAACAATGGTCACACACACTCACATATGCTAGCTACAAATACTTGCATTATTATTATTAAACACCCACCGAAAAGCATTCAAACAGTAACGGTCCCCTCTAATTGAGTGACGCATGCTCAAACAACATTCTATTGTAACTTTTGCAAGAATCTTAAAATATCAATCAGTTTTCTGGCTTGTTTTATTTATGCTAAAACAATTAAGGGAAATACATCATGTCAGAAATGATTATCATGAGAATATGAGATGATATAAAATCAAAAGTAGACAGAAAAGTTTCACTCACACAAATGGTAATGGTAACTTTAAGTTTTACTACCTGTATCTTTAGGTTTTGGATAATCTACAATTTTGAAATAACTTTATAAGGGGCGTGTTCGACAGTAGCGTTGTATCTTTAGGTTTTGGATAAACTAAAAAAAATCTATAAAGGGCATGTTCGGCAGTAGCGTTTGAGGTAGCGGTTAGCGTTTTAACCTAGTCAAGATTGAAGGAAATATGTCCTTCACCCAATGTGTATTAGTCTAATATCAAAAGTTTAGATTAATTACGAAAAATTAATTCAGTGAGATCAAGTGATCGGAACAGCTGTCTGGAGCAATGCTTCCGATCAGTGAGTTCTAATCCTAATTAGGCTCACAACTTACTCTTGACTGAACGTATAAGGTCAGACCATTGACATGTAACAAACCACCGGATTAAATGAATCGGAAATTCATTTAATAGCTTTTCGGGAAATTAGTTCGGAAAACATAATTATACGATTTAACATTGGATCGTGAGATCGTATATCGTGATTGTGTATATTCGTCAGCTAGGCGAAACGAATAATCGTATCGTACGACAATGGATCGTCAAGTACGAAACGATGAATGAATTATCAAATGATAATTAATAAGCAAACGCGAAAGCAAGCCCACAAGCAAGGCAACAAGGCACCAAGGCACAATGGCCCATGGCCTTACTGCCTTGGCCATACGCGCAAAAATGGGGCAGCAGCAGCAGCAGCAGCAGCCAAGGCTCGCGGCCCAACTGCTGGCTGCGCTGCAATGTGTGTTGTTGCCGTGGGCCAAGCTGGCCGGTCAAGGCCTTGCGGTTTTGGCCGGTTAGCTTGGTTGGTTAAAAGGTTATTTTAATAACCTAAAAATTATGTTTTCAGAATTCTAATACACACATTATTCTAACCTAAGGCAAGAGAGAACCCTAATTCTCGCATTGTTGGATCAACAAATTCCAAGGGCATGTTTTCTCTCCATGTATTCCACGCCTGCATCAAAATTTTAATACTTGGATTTCTCGTGTTTCGATCTTTTGTTAATTTTAATCCAAAATGTAAACGTCACCTCGTGAGTTAAAGGAAGACTCACATGACTCACAAGTCCGTCTGTGTCGTCCCCTGATTGGTAAGTACTATTCTTTTTCCCGGCGATGATTTCTAATACAAGTACACCGAAACTATACACATCCGATTTGTCAGAGAATTGACCTTGCCCATACTCCGGAGACATGTAACCACTACACAAAAAAAACATTGTTAATTAACATCGATCAATCAAATAATATAATAACAATTAATCTTTTAGTAAGTATGATACTACCTCCGTTTCAGAAAGTTCTTTACGCTTTGGAAAATGTGTCCAAAGTATAAAAATTTTGACCGTAAATTCTCACCATTATATACATCAAAACGTTACATGTATGATCTTGTTAAATTGGTCTCGGGATGTATTTTCAGAATCGCCGAGTAGGGAATCGTCTTCCGCGCACCCGTCAAGCTCTATTGTGATAATGTTTCTGCCTCCTATCTTGCGGTAAATCCGGTTCAGTATGATCGTAACAAACATATCAAAATAGATTATCATTTCGTTCGGGAGCGTGTTGCTCATGGTGATTTAGTTGTACATTATGTCCCTACTGAGTTACAAATCGCTCATATTTTACGAAAGGTTTGTCAGGTTAGCGTTTTGAGTTTTTAAGATCCAATCTGCATGTGGTTCCCTCTGCACAGATTGAGGGGGTGTAATAGAGGATATTAAGGGTATACTCGTAATTATACTATTGTACGATATTATTATATATATTAGTTCCAGTTACCCGTATTAGAGTAAGCCATATAATTATATTCACAACTAAAGTAAGTTATAAATAACATTTCAATTCCAAGCTATGTAGTTGCAAACAAAAATCTAAGGAGATAAGTTACGATCATAGTCTGATCCACAAAATGAAGACTGAAACAGATCCCAACAGTAGAAATGCACTTCCCGCATAATTTCTTTTGAGATGTATTATACAATTATACATCTAGATGTTTGTAAGAGAAAAATTTAATAAACACTTTTGAAATTACATGTACATCACACACCAATGATCGGTTTTTTTGGTGAGACGCAAATAATGATATATAATATTACTTCTTTACATCAATGCATTAATTGAAAGTAATAATTTCCAAAAATCATAATATTATTTCTTTACATCAATGCATTAAGTGAGCTACTCGTAGTCTCGTAGGGAGTATCAAATAGTTATTTTCCTTCCGTGATAAAGTTTCATTACAAAGTATAAAGAGGTTTATTAAATAGTTAATCACGTACAAATATTTTTTTACAAATCGGTCGAATTTGTACTTTGTTTTATAAATTTTAAATAATTCTTACATAGTAATAATTTATATTTATTAATAATAACCTAAGAACATAATTGTTAACAAAAAGAACTTGTTAAACCTATGCCAAAAAAATGAACTAAATAATAAGTGCTTCATTAATATATATATTTATTAATATTTGCAATCAACTATTATCAATATTCTTGGCCGGACACGGATATTAAGAAGAAGGATTGAATGAAATAAAGTAATGAAACAAGTGGGGTTGGGTGTAGATATTTTAATAAGTAAAACAAGTGGGGACCATGTCATTTTAGAGAAGTGGGGGTGGGGTGTAGTTCTGAAATTACTCTGTATTTGTTCAATAGGGTGGTGGGACATAGTATATATTAGATAGATTATTTAATTAGATGGTGGGGTTAATAATGATAAGTTACTAAAAATGGCAAGAGTATCTCTTAAATAAATATGTCCGGAAAAGACAAGTGTATTCTTTAAATAAACACGGAAGGAGTAAATATTGTTAGATGTTGTTGATGTCGGAAAGAGAGAAAAAATAAAATAAAATATTTTATTAGATTGAAGTTAAAACTTTTGGTATTGATAAACATGGTCTAACTTAAAAGAGAATGCCAATTCGAATACCCGGCCAAGCTCTACTACACCATGCCGATTGCCGACATGGCATATTACACAAAGGAAAGCATTAATGAAGTGTGTGTTGTTCATTCCAAAATTAATTATTTAAGGATGTACAACAGTACAAGCAGTGGCAGGATTTTTTTTATTACGGGTTCGTAATTTATAAACGCATATGAATAAAATCAAACACGTATCCAAAATGCAAGTTCCCGAAATGGTTATAATTAACGACGAGCCCGTAACCAACATTCTGGAGTGAGTGAACGATTACGTTTATGGTCCTTGCAATAATCATAAAACATGTAATGTCTTTGAACCCATCTCATAACGGAGTATTGCTTACGGGTAAGGCCTCCGGATCGATAAGGAGAAACGGAAACCGGACGACACGAGAGGGAAGAGTAGGCGGAGCAACCGCCGGCTTTAAAATTCGTAAATTGACCAACAAATGGTTGGTACCTATAATCTGCTTTGTATTTACCATCTTCTGTTGCCCAAGATGAGGCGTCCCATATTGATCCATACGCCCACATTGGCCTTAGTGGAAATGTGTCATCACTTTTTCTTTCGTATCTTCTTATAGGTATATCATCTACTAAAAATCTATATACAATAATATCAACAAAATTAAAAAAAAAGACGGAGGAAGTATATTGAATGCAAAATTTGTACTATTTTTTGAAGGGGCGTTGAAATAGTAAGGGCAAAAAAGTAAACTTACATTATCTCTTTAGGACTCCAGAAAATAGCATAATGATGAAATCCTTTAGTTGGATCGAACCAAAGATGAAATTTCATCTCCCTTCCAATAATATTGTCATCTCCACTTCCCCTTATGTAAACATTTGTTTGTAATACATATGGTTTACCAAATGTTGTCCCTAGGAACTCCATGTCTACTTCATCATGGTGCCCCGGGTGAGCTTCATTGTTCGAAAGCTGCAAATCAATGCCAACGCGTAATTACTTATTAAGAATTTAATACAATAATTTCGGTAGTTGTCACATTACTAGTTCAAATAACAGTATCAAGACCGAGATAATTTATATTAGAGGGTGGAATAGTTGGATTACTATACCAATCTTATCTAGGAATTGAATTGAGTTGAATACGGAGTAGATGTTATTCACTATTTGGGTCACACTAGCAACTAGTATTTTCACTATTACATACATTATGTCGGAAGCTTAAGGAATTGAACTATTGAAGAAATAAATATGCTAATTGTAGTACAATTATTGTTATTAATTTATTATCCATTTTCCTATTATTTTTCTTTTGGGTGAATTAATTTGAGCCCTTGGATCAAAAAATATATATATATATATATATTTTGGGCATTTAATTTAAGAGTATCTATAGTTCTAGTTCATGCACTATCATATGTCGGCTTGTTTGAACAAATAATTACTCCCTCCGTCCCGGTTCACCCTTAGGGCTAATCCGGATTGGGGGCGAGTTGTGAGTGGATAGGTTTCATTCCCCTCCCAATTGTTGTTGCGGGGATCGAACACGCGTCCTCCCTACCAAGTTCAGCCTCAATCACCACTGAACCAACAGTCAATTGGTATAACGTAGGAAGTAATAACTAGAAAGTAAAAAGTTAGAATAATTAAGTTGAATAGTGTAGGCAAGTAAAAAGTTTGACTAATTAATTAAGGTGAATAAATCTTACATAGAATGTTGTTATTACTCCTGCAGTGTACCCTTGTTGAAGCTTGATTGATGTACCAAAATAACCCGATCTAAACGGGCGAGTCGATTTGAACCCGCTTCCTATATATAATATATTATTACAAAAATATAAGAGGGAGATTAGAATTTAGAAATTAATATGCATGTACGGAGTACTAGTTACTTTACCTGAAGTTCGATCAAGCCAAATAGTCAAAGCATTTTGATCAAGCTTCTGATGTTGAGGACCCCATAAATTTCTATAACCTCTCCAAAAACTCACAGACCTAAACTTCTTGCTAGGATAGTAGCCAGGAGATGGTGGCCATAAACTAATACTACTGATACATGAAACCATGTCAAAAATACACAAAATTATCAACAACATTTTCATTTTTAAGCAAAATGAATAATTATATGTATATATAAAACGAGAAATGCAGATTGATTGATTCTTAGCTTATGTGTATTGTGTGTATATATATATATATAATATATATGGAGGGTGAGTGTAGATGTCGGTGTGTGTGTGTGTGTGTAGAAGTAGTAATGAAAAAGCATGGAAACAAACTACTCTGTTTCCATGTTTTTTCATGCAGTAGTAAATTAGTAATAGTCCATATGAATAAATGCATGAAATGGTTTGGCAATTGGCAATTGGCAATTGGCAATTGGCAGGCCCCGTCTTAGACAAATTATGACAGGATGAATAGTTAAACATTCAAGTCTTTTTTCATTTTGTTTATTTCTATTTTTTTTTTGTAACTTTTTTCTTAAATATCTAGTTGCCAAGTTGGGAGGTACGGGGTATCCTAGACAAATTATACCATGCAATCTTTTTTCCGATTTTATTTCTATGACTATTTTCTGCCGCTAGATAGATGATAGGGACCATAGGGTTAACTTCATTTTGTAAAGATCTAAGAAAAAAAGATAAATAAAAGTACTATCTTGGTAAGTGTACATCGTACTAGGTACTACCAGTGGCGGAGCCAAGATTTCACAGATACCATCAATAATCAATCAATGCATAAATATAAAAATTTAATACTTAAAATAAAACCCATCCCCAAAATAACAAGTATCAATATTGCATCAAAATGAAATACTTCAAAATTACAATTGTCTACAAAATGTTAAATAATTTACACAAACATGCAATTGTCAATTGGAATTATGCAAGTTCTTCCCCTAAAAATTGGAATCATAAACATTTAATCTAACAACAAAGAGTTCCAAACCATTGCCATTTGCCACTAAAAAGTAAAAACATAATAGCAATCAGAATACACTAAAAACCAAAAACACCCAATCAGTTCGGTTGCACTCAAAATTTCGAAGCTACACTCGTATCAAATTCATGTACCTAAATCTGAGTAACAGTCTTAAGAGTAAGAAACTGCACTTACCCAAGACTATAATTCTCTACAATGTCAATGTTTGGGCTCCCAATTGATTCTCAATTGGGCCACTAAGTCTAAAGCCCAATGGCTCTAAACAAACAGCATCAAACCTACCAATGGCTAGTCAGCCATCCATCAAGGCCCAAGGCCCAAAAGCAATAAATGACCTATGGGCATTTATTATGCAAACACTATAAATAGGCCGCCAAGGCTCACACCTCAAGGTACGTCCAATTTATCGCCTTAAGACTACTCTTCTAGAGAACTTCTCTCTAGAATCCGAGCATCGTTCTTACTTAGGCATCGGAGGGGCTTTCCTCGGAAACACCCCCGAGGCTAGTGACTTTGCTCTTGTGCAGGTGAATTCGGACTCTACTCATTCAAACAATCAAGATCTTCAACACATACAAAAGGGCCTTCATTCGAAGCCCATTGTTTCCATATTTACAACACCGGAACAGTCAATATTTGTAGTGGAACTCAATAATACTCCTTGATTTGTGGTGGTAAATACATTTTTGACAACATAGGAGTATATATTACAATTACATATGCATCAAAAAATGTATACAAGATCTATTAAAAGGTACATATCGAAGTTTATAAACCCCCAAACTTAACTTACATTTTATGATTTACAACTGCAACTTGCAAATGCGGTACGGTTCTATTACATGGATTTGCTATATCAAAGTATTTATTTGATACTCTATTCAATGAACATTCTAAAAGTTGGGGGGATCCCAAATAACTCCAGAACTTCTACATCAACAAAACTGAATGTACGTGCGTCTGTAATATAACCATATCAAAATTCAGAGTACACGCGAGCTAAACGAATGGAATCAAAAGGAGTCGTCAACCGCCATTCACCTTGTTTTTTACTCATTGGTCTCCCTTTTCCTGCCTTTTCTCTATTAATCCTCACATCAGCTAACCCCCAAGTACAGCATTCTGTTTCTAAATCAAAGGAAATAAGCCTGAAAACACCATCATTTTCGCAAGATGACTCAGCAGCCTCGGTGACATATTTAACATACATAGGCTTCTCTTTGAACCTGTCAAGTTCTTGTGGAATACGAATGATTCTCTCAAGACCAGGGGAAGACACCTGCGAGAAAAATTAAGAGAAGAAAATTAGTTTCAAAAACATTCTAACTTGGATAATTGAACTCATCAATATTTTTATACGGAGTGAATTGGTGCAAATCAAGATAAGACTACTAAAGGAAGTTATGAATAACATTTCAGTTCAAAGCAATGTAGCTGCAAACAAAAGTCTTAAGGAGATAAGTTACAATCCATAGTCTGATCCACAAAATAAAGACTGAAACAGATCCCAAACAGTATAAATCCACTTCGCGCAGAAAAATGCATTATACATCTAGATGTTTGTCAAAGGAAGAACATAATTATACACATGCTTTAATTTTCTGATGGACTTTATTGAGGATTACAGGGTGAAAAAGGAAGAAATAGGAAGATAAAAAAGAAGTCCAACACCTCCAGGAGTTTATATGTCAAATGATATAAAAATACCATCGGGTGAACATAGTTCTAGGGTGTATATAAGAATTTTCATGTAATGAGAAAAAATTACCTAGTGTACCTGGGTGCACATAAGAATTTGAACAAAATGCCACCAAAACGACACAAAGAACAAGCTTAATTAGTCCTGATTGAATGGTACAAAACATCTATGTACTCTTAACTCTTCATTTCACCTCAAGTACATCAAATCGAATCCTCCCCGTAAACAATAAATTGAATCTGAGTTATTGTTTATCTTGACCTGCCCTTACAAGATTATGCTTGGTCTGCATGACTTATATTCGAGTCCCGAGTACATAGCCCCATAAGAGTTGACTATTTTTCTTGACCTGCCCTAGCAAATTGTAAGGTTATGGCTGTCTGCATGACTTTCAGAGTTGTGCTTTTGTCAGATTGTTTCTTGCATCCATAGAACGTTGATAATCGTTACAGAATGACCAAGAAAGGTCTAGTCCCTGGTCCTTGTAAATTACAAACCATGGGACTTAAAAGACATGGTTTATAAGAGTGGAAACTTTAAAGAGATTATCTGTAGACTGTATCAATAAAACAACAGGCTTTGCTTTGTTTGAGTTCCACATTAGAGGCAAACAAGCCAAAGGGTATATAACCTATACAGCTGGAGTGGTCAAACTCCGGCTAAGCCAGAAGGTCTTACAAGGACATGATTATGTACTTTATGCTTCATGCTCGGAATCTATTACAGATACATATTTACCATCACCCTCGACATTTAGATGTAGAAAACTAGAAATCCGCAAAGCGGCTAAGAACCATGGCACCTCTTGGCGCTCTTTATTCTTTATGCTTGTTGTTATTGTTGTTGTTGTTGTTGTTGTTGTTGTTGTTGTTGTTGTTGTAATCACTTAGAAACAAGAGGTAATCTCAGTAGATGTATATTTTTCTTTCAAACTCTACTTCTTCTACATACTATTGTTACATAAATTTAAGGTCAGTGTTTTGAAATTTGACTGAGAAGAAGAATATGCATGTTGAATAGTAAAACACTCTCAGTCTCTTCTCCAGTTTCCTTTCCACTTTTCTCCACTAAACCAACAGTGAGGTAAGAGAGTTCAAAGGATTTAAAGGCCAGACCAAATACGTTTTAACAGAATATGGCCTCAACATTAAGTCAAAAACCACCTCAATGCTAGTGCCTACAGTAAGATAACTGGTGCATAAAGGCTAACCTATTTCTAAGCCATTTTCTCTATGAGAGGTAGAGGAGAAGGGGCTGATCAAGAAGGGGGGGGGGGGGGGGAATGGAGCAGAACTCGCACAATAAATTAAAGAAGTTGGTCAAATTTGAGCTAAAGGATGCTAAAGTCTTGGCCTATGTAGTAGATGCTGTTGCAGACACCAAATTTCCGTAGATTATGGGAATTTCAATCCGCAAACTGAACATGTTTTCTAGAATGGAAGGGTTGTATGGAGATGACAAGGTGAGTTCTATTCGGCTCAATACTTTCAGAAAAGAATTAAAAATATGGTCAAAGAAAGTAAAATATTAAAGGGTCAACAACTAAACACTTCCAGACTTGTGGAAGTTTTAAACAAATAAAGAATAACACTAATGTTGGTATGATTTAAAAATTAAAGGACCTAATAAAATTTAGTGCAACTGAGTTATCGGGCCCATTGCTAACATGAGAAAAGGTTCAAGAGAACACCTGAGTCTCATCTAAAATTGTTTTGCAGGTAAAGCACAAGGCAAAGCAATCAAATCCTACAAGAAGCAGTCGGAAGAACAGCGATTTGGGAAAACTTGAACTATTACAATGAAAGCACCGCGATAAAGAGAAATTTTATTACATGCAACACTCAGGGAAAAACAAATCACTCAGAGAAAGATAGCTACCATTAAGATAACCTCAATGTTGCAACTGCAAGAGGTTTGGTCATATTCAGCAGGAGTGCAGAAAAATTAGTCAATAAGGCTCCAGCTCAGAAGTTTATGAACACATTTGTTTTGTCAAGAAGGAGATTTTATTTTATGCACATCAAGCTTCGACATCTAGAAGCAAAGACAACTGGTTGATTGGTAGTGGTTGTCCACTTGTACGGTGTATGAAAAAGCGCGCTTAATTTCTAAGCGATAGGGAAAAGCACTTAATTAGTCCTAGGCGAAGCGTGCTTTTCTACGCTTTATTAAAATTCTTTATTCTGTTTTTATTTTATGTTGAAAGCTTTTTTTTCTTATGGTGTTAATGTGTTCCGGACCACACCATATAAATCCTTAACAATAGAAAGTGGGCCAACTGCCAACAGTCCAAAAGAAAAGAAGAAAAGAAAAGACGAAGACAGCAGCCGGCTCTAGCTCTTTGAATGCTCAGACACTTGATTCTAGAATCTTTAAGAAAACCCCATCTCCAGAATAAATAGGGAAGAAAATCTGATGTTTATATAATTTTGTGGTTTAAATACTCTTTTAGTCACATATATATATATATGCATAATAGTAAAGGAACCTTCAATTTTAAAAAAGTGCGATTCACTCCGATGAGGCGCGCGCCTTGCGCTGCGCTTAGGCTCTCGGACTGTTATCGCTTTAGTGCGCCTTGCGCTTTTTTATACACTGGCTTATACTAGCCACATGACAAACAATTCTAATATCTTCGGCACACTGTATAGTTCCATCTAAATTCCAGTTGGAATGGAGCTATTGTACAGTCTGAACTGTGAAGGCAAGGGTATTGGGGTCACTCAAACAGAGAAGGTACAAAGTTTTGAAGTTTTAGCTCCAGATCTTGATGCAATTTTCCTAAGTGTGGTAAGTATGGTTAAAGATGGTAATTAACTCACTTTTGAGAAAGATCATTGCATGATAACCGCTTCAGAAAAAGATCAGAGCATGATATCCAATTCAGGTAAAAGATTGCTTTCCACAGGCTTGCCATAGGTGATAGGTTGTATGAGCACTGTAAATTTGCATGCCTTCATTGAACTTTACAAGAAAAATCTGGTAAGAGACTTGGCGTTTTGACCTACAATAGTAATGACCTATGTGAGCCTTGTCGGCTTAGAAAACAATAAATAGGTTGTCTTTCCCGAAATAGAAAAGGGAAAAGCTAGATTACATCGTTCTTTGATTTTTGGATTACAATGGAATGTCCACAATCTTACTTTGTGTGAAGTAATAGAATAGTTGTAAATTTTTAGATGAAGAGTCTATCAGAAACAGCCTCTTTTTTTTATTAAGGTTTTTTTATACTCGTAAACAGCCTCCTTGTTAACACAGAGGTAAGAGGTAAAGATCCCCTCAGAAAAGGTAAGAGGTAAAGATGCATCGATCCGACTCTCCTCTATTGCCTTCAACAAATCATTGGGATAACATCAATGTTGACGCAACACTAATCTGTATTACTGGTTGCCACATTTTATTTATGCAACAATAATACAGAAATACAGAATGGATTTTTAAATACAGATATTTTAGATGAAGAAGATAGCGAGTACTGAGTAGCATGCATTATGAATATACAAGCATCCTCATGCAACCAAAGACCTTTTAAATAGCTTGTCCAAGCAGTTTTATTTAAAACTAGAGAAGGGTTCTCTAAAGGAAATTTGGAGAATTTCTACAAGTCAAAAAGCAGAAAAAAATACCTCTATTGATATATTCTCGGGTATAGTTTTTGATAGTTCTGCTTCATCTAGCCGTGTCCTGTAGGCTTTTGAGAATGCTTCAATATCAGACATGGTCGGAGAACCATACCTGTAAAATGATGTGATGTTACTTCTCCTAGATCAAAGCCTCGCAATAATGATATACGACACTACAATAAAACAATTCAGATAGTAGACTTAAACTAACAAAGTAACAATTGGGTAAACAAAAATGAAAAGAGAACAATCTACTTCCATATGTTCTTTCTCCTTTCATACGCATGAAAACAAATTCTTAAAGTTTTTATACACGAAGACATCTCTTTGGCATAAAGTTCTTTCTTAGATTTAAAAGGAAGAGCAACGCAATGACGCGAAAACAGGTTACAGAAGGACACCAAACAGCTTTTGCTCCACACAAGCACGAAACAATTATTCTCATGCTTTTTTACACCACCAAACAAAAATTTTCTCACAGCAATCCTCATTTTAACTCTCCCGCGTTAAGTTGGATCCTTCTTCTGGTGGTGTTTCTTCCTTCCAGTAAGTTATGCAACATTGCAATTATAAACAATAACATGCATCGAGAACATGGGCCAAAGAAGAAAATTCTCCATCTCATTTGGTCAAAAGGCTAATGAAAAGGTAGCTCAGCAACTGAGATGCTTGAATTTCAATGAAATTAGACAAATACTATTATTTTGCTTCAGATGAATCACTTACTTAGTGAACTTAACTGTTATCTTTAAAGTTAAAAACTTAAAACTCAGAGGAAATGGTAAAGGATGAGAAGCCAATATTCCAAAAAGGCAAATATTCTCAAGTTAGAAGGTAAGCCAAAGATCCCTTATTCTCATCAGATTCTGATGGCCTAAGAACCAATCTTGAGCATAAGACCATCATCCAGATTGTTGAAAACGCCAACACCTAATATAAACAAGGGTTTTCAAAGTACCACAACACCAAGTCCATGATACTAGATATAGTGGTCGACTGGTCGTTTGGTTGAACGTAGGAAGTAATGCTTCTATTTTCCCATGGATCCCAGTTCCTAGGAAGTAAATAAAATTGTTGTTTGGTTGATCCTAGGAAATTAATTTCCAACAAAATTTTCTACTTACCTAGGGGAAACTAGGTAAGTAATTTCCTCTATACAGTGGGAAGTAGAACTTCCGGGAGTGCAACTTCTTGTGTATTTGTCAACCCCAAAAATTTCTACTTCATGGCTTTTTTATTTCAACCAAACAAACACATAGATACAAGAATACTACAAAGAATATAAAACCGGACTCTGATAAATTTAGAAAGATCTTTCCTGACTACTTAAACCAAAAAATAACAGATTTTAGTTCATGAATCAAGATATAAACCTAATAAGATGATTACTTGGTCGAAAGCTTCTCTATCCGAACTTGAATCATTGCATTTGCTAGAGTTCTGAAGGCATATATTCCCAAGTCACCATCAAAGGATTCAGTTACATTTTCAACAATTGTTAATGCTTCTTTATCCCACCATGTACCAGCAAGTGATATCCCACCGCCTTCGGCACCATCTCCAGCCTTCAACCAAAACTCAATTCAGCCAAAAAGCAATCAAATCAAGGCATTTACAATTTACAATACCTAAAATAAATTGAGCTTACATAAACTTCAGCATTCTCAGTATCATACTCATCTTCAAAGTAACCTCCATCATCGTCATCATCATCATCTAGGAATTCCTCTATTAATTATCAAACAATGAAAACAATAACCCATTTAACATCAGCCCATTTGGCTTACTTCAATTACATAGAAACATTAACAATTACTAACAAATAATCAAACTAACATATAAGTCTATCTCACCCAGATATCCAGAATGCACATTTTCTAAATCACAACTTGTTTATACATAAATGTAACTAATACGAGTAGGTGCTTAAAGATATTAATTAATGGTCAAAGTTATGAAAAAAAAGTGTTGCAACTATTGAAAAAGTGGGGATACCTTGGTCAAAACCGTCAGTTATTAAGAGGTCTTCTTCTTCTAATTCTTCTAATTGTTCATCATCAACCTGAGTAACTTCTCTATTGACGTTTGGTTGAAGAATTGGTGATTCAAGCTGTGAATTCTTCTTCTTTTTTGCATGTGTTACTAAAATTGAAAAGGGTTTGTTCCTAACATAATTGAATTGCAAAGGGTAGTTGCAAAATCCAAAGAATAGCTTCTCCTTGTTGCTGTTAAATATTGGGCGGTTCAAATTAGTTGGAGAAATTGGAGGAAGCTTAAAATTCCAGGTTATCAAATCCATTTTTTTTGTAGAAGTGGAAGTGTTATTTTAAGGATGGTTCGGTTGTTTTGCTGGAGTTTGAGAACAGTGAATTAGTCTGTGAAAGAAGCGTAAGTTTAAGGGTTACGAAGAATAAAAAGGTCAAAATGAAAATTCAGCATTGATAGAGTATCAAATTTTAATACCATCGATTTACGAATGTTATTACCTTATATATACAATTTTGAGAGAAGACTATCATAATTTTAATGTATTTTTTCTTAAAAAAATATTAAGTTATAAATGATTTCGTCATAAATCATAATAACTAATCTAAAACATACAAGTAGTAGAGATATTTCCATAGAAAATGTTTAAAAATGTCAAAATTCTCAAAATACACCATTTTTAACATAATTCTTAATCTACCGTCTTATTTTATAAAGTATTTTTGATGCTTATTGTAGTCGTTAGGAGTTATATGCACATATATATATATACAAAGTAATTTTTTTTAAAACTGAAAATTCTATTTATTCAATTATTGTCCAATTTCCAATCTTTTCTTATTGTAAAGCAGAAAAATATTATTTTCATTTGAAACACGAAGTATGCCAGATTCATGAACAAAAAGAAGAAGAAATAAAAGAACCTTAATGCTCTTTGCTCAGGTAAGTACTGGCTAGAACTTCAGACCTCAGAGGGTCTGATTCAGCAAGCTCAATCAGGTGGATACCAGTAAAGTTTGGTTCTCGGCTCGACAGGATAAATATGTAAAAATACTCGGTATAGAATTTACACGCGAAAAATAAGTTGTATCTGTCAATCTGTATTCTATATATGTGAGTCATTATATTTCTGAGATGGGCAAAAATAGACCCTGAAAATACTACAAAGAGTGAAGAGATGTTGTTTTAATCCCTGATGGTGGTGAAGATACAGTAGTCGCATTGTCGGTCCAATTCTTGTCACCCCAGTGCCACAACATGCTTTCCCAGAAGCAGAAATCCTCAAAGCATGTCTCCAATCTGGGATCCTTGATTTTTATCTTCCAATGGCCGTCACTGTAGTTTGCTTTCTCGGCCTGTCTTCGGTCCCACTCCAATGATGCCTTCTGCTTAGACCTTAACAAACAATATTTATGCAAGTTTTCAGGCATTGCATCATGCACCTTCCACCAAGTTCTATGTGCAATATTGCTAGCAAACTCGTGCAATAATTCATTATTCCAGTTGCAATCATAATCCCGAAAGCATAGCCATGGTTTCAACCCAAGGTAATGGAGTACATAAAGTACTGGAGGGTCTGCACCAAATAACCGGGTTTTCATCTCTTTCTTTTCAGGCTCGTCACCCTCCCAGTAATGCTTCAAGAAATTCATTCGCTTGGGAATTCGATGCCACCATGTGAAGATTTCATTCAAATACCCTTGGTCACCACCATTGTAGGATTCTATCTCATTGATGTGGTCCATTAATAACTTAAATGTACAATTAGATGGCTCAATTACCATAACTCCAGAGTTGAAAAGAGTAGCATTGTTTCCTGTGGCAGAAATCTCCGGCAACCCGAATAGGAAGTCTAGATTTCGGAGTATAAGAAGGTCCGCATCTATGAAAATGATTTTGTCATAATCTGTTAGCTGCCAAAGACGGAATTTGCTGTAGTTCCACTCGTTATAGGCTTCTGGTTCAGCTTTAGGGTTCCTGATTCTTTGAATGGTATGAATTTTCCAACCTGCAGCCTCGAGGCCACCTCGGTGATACTCACTAATTGTGTCATCAACAAGAATGACTAAATCACGAGTTGAACCTGACATTCGAATGCTTTGTGCTGCTGCAATGGCTCCACATACATAAACATGTGCTGAGTGTAGGATCGTAGCATATGCTTCTCGGACTGCAGTTCCAGTAGATAGATGGGCTGCTTCAAAAGATCCAGTTCAAAAAAAATCCGATCCAGTAAATACATGCAGAATGCAGAATGCAGAATACAAAGAGACTCATATATAATATCCACAAAAGATATTTAATGATACCACTAATAGATATTCAGGAGTGAAGGAAAGTGTATTTACAATCATAGAATATAGGTTTGTTAAGGAATAGAAGCCAAGGTACACAATTAAGGTACACCTTAAAAAGAATGGTAGTCAAACAAACTAAAATTGTGAACATCTTTCTTTAACACTCTTCCCCTCCTCCAACTCTCTCTCAACTACTAAACCACCCCGGCCTTCCCAAAGCAAAAAAAAAAAGATATAATGCATCATTGATCTCTCCTTGCCTGATCATTACTAGGCCAACTTTATTATCCACTTTTCACTACATTTATTCAATTTTACAGAATAGTGCTCTCAGCCCTCTTCCCAGTGTCAGCAGCATTTCTGAATTTCAATATTTGTCACAGGGGACTGACGGGAGTGTATAGTATGTTTCTTTTAGAGTGCAAAAAATCTCCATTCTCACCTCAGTCAATACAGTTGTCAATATGGGATTCTGGTGTATGAGGCTGAGGCCTTATCTACCCTGCCTGGCTCTTCTACTGTGTGTGTGTGTGTGTGTGTCTTATGTCAGCACAGGAAAAAAAAACAAATTTCAGTTGCAGAGCACTCCGTCGTTTAGCTAAGACGGCATGCGCACTTTCACACACCTCATGCAGTTGTGTCCAAGCTCTGGAAGCATTTCATGCAAAAGTGAGCCAACAAGAACTAAGAGCATCCTCACCAAATTGGATGGGGTAATAAGCTCTATTAGCCAATGACTTTCTCTTTTAGGTTAAACATACCAGAATCCTGCCATGTAACTAAGACAGGTCTTCACCTAATGCTACAAACCCTTCAGCATAATTACAAATCTAGAGTTGAAACATAAACATTTCAGCATAAGGAAAATTGATCTTTTAGATCTTTGAAACACCAAAGACAGGCCCTCATACCAATAGAATAACAGAGAAAGGAGAAAAAAAATTACCTTTTGGATTGAGAGGAAGTGCGAGCTCACATGATCCAACAGGAAGCTGAACCTTTTCTCTTAGGGTATTCAGATTGGGCTTGTACAGCCATGCATTCCCAGAACGCAAAACAAGTTCCTTACATGTGAAGAGATTTGGGATTGGGAAGCACTCAGTAACAAACAGTATATGTATGTCATACGACCCCTTAGAAGACGCAGCAAGTCTTGCTGCTGCAAGCTGTAGGTGCAGTCGTGCTACATCTCTCCACCATTTTCCAAGCTTGTTGCAAGGCAATTTCACAGCGATAAGATCCATACGTACATTTCTAGGAACCTGAATGCTGGGAAGAGTAGGGCAACTAGGTGTCTCAAAGTCTTCTTCCTCATCAATCCACTCAGGATACAGTGTTTCCCAAGTTAAGATTTTAGGGACATGGTCCAGATGCAAAATGATATGCTCAGGAGAAGGTAACATTTCTTGCCAACTATCAACTTCACTTTCCTTGAAATTCAAAAGGCCTATAGCCTTATATTCATTCTTATCAGTGAGAGTTTCCATGACTTCTGAGATGTGATTCCAATTAATAGCTAGATCTGATACATAGCGCTTGTCCAAAACATGACTATCCCCTCTCCATATATCTACAATACTCATCCTGCATTCAGTAAAATTCCTCTTGAGCAAATCGCATTGGATAATCATTAGTAACTACAAACTTCAGAAAACAAACACATAATGTGTGTGGATGCAAAAGAAGAAATTAAAGAAGTGGACAGTGATCCTAACAGTACAACAAATAGAAGGAAAACCAAAACCTTGAATCAAGTAGGACTGTAGGAGTAACAAACTATGACTTTCCACGAAAAGTACAAACATAGGAACAGTTCAAACAACAACAACATCAAAGCCTTAGCCCCAAAATGATTTGGAGTCGGCTAACATGAATGATAAAGGAACCGTCCGCGAAAGGTGAGCAAGAAAAGTAAAAAGGTTATGTAAAGAGAGTAAACACTCATAGGAACAGTTGAAAGAAAGAAAATTATGAAACTTACTGAGATTTGGAATTTGATAAATTCTCTGTATGCTGTAAGGATGGAGAGTGAAGGAGCGTCAAAAATGTTCCAATCAAAATGACAATCAGGATGAGCTTTAATGGTGTAAACTTGCAGTTATAACTTCTATCTTGAAAGGCAGAATATGATGCTTTTTCGACATCTCTAATATCTCTATGTCTCATAGACCTTCTTTTGCTCGACTCTTCACTGAAAGAAACCAAAGAGTAAGATAAGTAATTAGACTGGCATGGTGAGTCTTAAATCCAATTTCACAAACAGTGCTCAGAATCCCGCGTATAAAAATGCACACTAACTGTGATCCGATAAGTACACTGTACACTAATCCTATTCTACAATGTGAAATTAATGGAAACGTGATGCTAAGAACACTAACTCCTATACCACATTGCTGTGGAGCTGGAAATAAAGTTGCATTCGGCCTCAAGCTACCAATACTTCAACAGTGACTTGACAGAGTTTATGTTTTTTATATAAACATACAGCTAAGTGCAGCTTCTCCCTGATCCTCTACACCCCTCTCCCCAGGAACCTTGAACACACACAAGAAAAAGAGCAGCTTATTCCAGCTTTTTTCAGGATAATTCCTATACATGACCCGTTTTCGTTAGAGCTACTATGATTGGGTGACAAAGTAGCATTGACATAACATCTTTTTTCTGACCAGTAAACCAATCCCGATTATTAGACTCTTAGCTAGTGAAAAAGGTGTATTCAAACCAATGCAAGAAAATAAGAAATCACTGACTATGCTCCACTCCAATAATCCAATTAGCCACAAGGACTTCAACCCTTGCCGAAAGGCTGGGTTTAAGAACCTACTCCTCCCTTTCCCAGGCAAAAATCGGCCTCTGTTTGAAGTAAATGGCCAAATCTCAAAAAACTTAAAGTTGGAGTATTTACCAAGCAACCTTCCACCAACAAAACGACTCCTCAAATTCTCAACATTCAATGGCTCAACATCAAAATTTGGAGTATACACCAAGAAACCATCCCCATTTCTCTCCTCAAGCATACAATCTAACCAAGACAATCCATGCACATTGTACAAATTTGAATACCCCAAAGCCGAAACCATCAAAAACCCAAATGCCAAATGGATCAACATCAAAACGCACAAAATAATCAGCATGCCATCATAACAGTAAATTCACAGTTGTACCTTCATTCTCAACAAGGAAAAAAAAACCCTCAAAATGCGAAAAAGATTAAAGTGAAAACCCAAAACAAAAAAAAAAACAATGAAATACCCATTAAATTAAACACACCCTGGAATTGAAGTTAAAAGTTGATAATAATCAGACGAACAACAATCCACCGACAATGTAAACCAAATTCAATATCAAAATAGTCTTAAGAAATGATAGACTAACACTGAAGCGGAAAGACGATGGCGGGGCTCCACAGCTTTTGGGGATGAACCCATTGAACCTCTCATTTCCTGCTTTCTCTTGGATTTAATTTTTCTTTTTTAAAAAGAGTTGGTTGGGTTTTGTACAAATTATCAAACAAAAAGCCAAATAAATGCAGCAGAAAGCATTTGTAGTAGAGTAGGCAAACAAATTGGGGAAGAGAGAGAAAATGAGATCGATCTTGGATTATTGTAAGTAGGGGGTAGTAGGAAGCGAGCAGCAGGGAGTTTAATGCCGGGAAATTGTCAGTAATAATTTTGTTAATTTTGACGGCCGGAGGACCAAGTCGGCTTCGGAGAAATGAATACTTTTTAACTCAATTTCGTAAATATTTTGCTGGATAATTATAGATGGCGCAAATTTTTACATACATCCAAGAGTACCTTTTTAAGGAGTATTCACAATTTCTTGGCCTAGTGGTTAAGACCGAGGGCCTGTGTATGATAGGTCTCAGGTTCGAATCCCGTACTAAATACAGTACAGAAAACGCTAAATGTAGAATAAATTAATGACACTTAAAAAAATTATAAGTCGAAAATACCCTTGTTTTTTCATATTCATTATTCAGCCTTTGACCTTCTTTTAGTTCTTCCTTGTCTGCCTCTCTTCCCCTTCAACAAACACTCTCAATGTAGGAATAATAATATTTAAGTAATTTTAAGTTATTCTGCATTTAGGTAAAATACTACCTGCATTTAGTACCACCCAAACAGAAAATACGCGTTCATTTTTGAACCAAACCCTAAAATCTCTATCTCATCCAGCAATTTCTCTCTCCTCCAGTAGCTTCTCTCTTCAAGGTTCAACAATGAAGGACGATTTAATCGATTTGAATATCGATTTAAATCGCGCAATAGAAGAAGAATTGTATAAAGAGGAACTATATTTACAGTAGAGTAACTATAACATATAAAAAGGAACTATATTTACAGTAGAGTAACTATAACATATAAAGAGGAACTATATTTACAGTAGAGTAACTATCACATATAAACATGACTTATATTTACTGTAGAGTAACTATAACATATAAACAGTAACTATATTAACTGTAGACTAACTATAACATATAAACAGTAACTATGCTAACATTTGTATCTGTACAGGTTCAATAATACATACAATTAATACAAATCATACAATCTTAGAAAATCCAAATAATGAGCAACAACAAAACATTGATAAAGCATTAGTTGGCAGTTTAATTGGAGAACAAGGAAAACAACCGATGAGATTTATGATCTATATTGCCAACATGCTGCTATTATTGGTTTTAACGCACGAAAAGGGAAGAATGTATATAAAGAATGAACCATTGTTGTTAATGGAAAATACTTCTACTGCTCTGCTGCTGGAATAAGAGACACTCCTAAAAAGAAAGAACTCGAAATTGGAGATGATCAATCAGATGCAAAGAAGAAAGGAAGGAGAAGGAGAGTATCGATAACAAGAACTAAATGTGAAGCTTAAGTATTTGCAAAGAAGAATGAAAATGGAGATTTTGAAATTGAAAAGCATATAGTGGTTCATAATCATCCATTAACAAGAGAAATAAGTAATTATCTCCACCGATCTGAATGACAAATGATAGAGCCTAAGCAAGAAACTATTGAGGCAATGTCAGAATGTGGTATAAGACCAATGGAGTCTTTTAGATATATGTCAACAGAAACTGATGGAGAAGACGGTGTAGGTCATACGATGATTGATCATCTAAACTACTGCTACAAGTTAAAAAATAAGCAAATTGATGGCAAGGATTCACAAACACTAGTGAACAAACTGTATGACTTACAATTAATAGATCCTGAGTTCTTTTTCAGAGTAAGACTCAATGATGAAGGAAAAGTTGAGTGCCTATTTTGGAGGGATTCAATGATGAGAGAAGATTACAAAATATATGGGGATGTACTAGTTTTTGATACTTCATTAAGAAGAAATAAGTACAGTCTCATATGTGCTCAATTTGTTGGTATTAATAACCATTGGAAAAACACAATGTTTGCTTGTGCTTTCGTTGGGGATGAAACAACTGATTCTTTCGTTTGGGTGTTTGAAACTTTTCTGAAAGCTATGGGAGGAAAGCACCCAATATCAATCTTCACAGACCAAGATGCAACTATTGCTGCTGGAATAGAACAGGTATCACAGTAACTCTTCATATATATATAGTTACTGTCCTTTACATATAGTCACTGTTTGTATTAGAATAGTTACTCATTTTATATATAGTAACTCTTTATTTTCTATAGTTACTCTTCTTTATATATAATAACACTTTATTTACTATAGTTACTCTTCAAATATCATGTAGTTACTGAGTATAACTATAAACATTAATATATATTGAG
The DNA here is from genome assembly GCF_020520425.1 of Spinacia oleracea. Classification (NCBI taxonomy): domain Eukaryota; kingdom Viridiplantae; phylum Streptophyta; class Magnoliopsida; order Caryophyllales; family Amaranthaceae; genus Spinacia; species Spinacia oleracea. The sequence goes on from NC_079490.1 coordinate 188,329,906, forward strand.
AATAACTATAACTTTACATATAATTACTCTTTATTTTCTATGGTTACCCTTCTATACATATAGTAACTCTTAATATAATATAGTTACTCTTTTTAGAAAATACAATATTATATTTTGAGAGTAACTATATCTTTGAAAGAGTAATTATTTCTGTAAGAAAGCAACTATATGTATTCATTCTTGTTTTTCAGGGTTTTTCCTTCTTCAATACACAGGTTATGCTTGTGGCACTTGAGTAAAAACGCAAACAGTAGATTTGGTTTATTGAAGTCTGATAAAAACTTCAAAAACGCATTCTACAAGTGTTTAAGTGGGTGTATAACACCAAATGATTTTGAAGAAACTTGGAAGTCTATGATCAACACTTTTAAGCTGGAAAAGGATGACTGGTTCAACAGATTGTATACTCTTAAAGAAAAATGGTGTACAACTTTAAGTAAATATATTTTTTTTTTTCCTGCCGATATACTTTCTTCACAAAGAAGAGAAAGTACAAACCATGCTGTTGGATTTAAAGTGAATAAAAGTACTACATTAACAGAGTTCTATAGTATTTTTCAAGTTACAATAAATCGATGGAGAAAAACAGAAGAAAAGAACGAGTTTGACTGAACAAGAGGAATACCTACTTCAGAGCTAAGTATGAGTGCTATATTACTTTTCCGTGATTTTGAAGAAGAGTTCAAGCTTTCTGTGGCAAGTAGTGCAAAGTTCATAAGAAGTGTTGAAAGAACAGTGTCTTTTGAGGTCTGGATAGAAGGAATAACATGTAAAAAAACTTTAAATCTTTGTTTAATATTTTGAATAGATGTTCTTTTAATAATGTTATATTTTATGTAAATAATCTAACATGATCAAGGCAAGAAGTTCAATTCAAAATCGAATATTCAACCGTCACTTGCACATGCAAAAACTTTGAACAATCTGGATGGTTGTGCTTCCATTGTATGAGAATATTGCATTTACTTTCAATCAATACAATTCCAAATCGTTACATAACAAGATGGACTAGATATGCAAAGAAACAGATATGGGAAAGGGTTGATACAATAAAAAAGGAGAAAGGTGAACTCAAAATTTTACTGGTTGGAGATTACATATGATCAGAAGTTATTTTTTTCATTTACATTAGTTCATTTTCATATAGTTACAAATACAGTTGATATTTTATTTAACGCTAAATATTTAACGCTAAAACTTTATATGACAAATACTGTAACACCCCAACAATTCTCTCTTTTCTAAAACAACATTTTAATATAAAACGTAGAGAATTATCAAGGCATTATCGCCCGTGTGAAAACGTAACGGCTTATTCAGAATTTTGCAGCGGAAAACATAAAACGAACTTTAGGTTTATAAATAATTGATTACAGGTTTAATCCCAAAAATCATCCAACGAAAATAAGGAAATATAAATAGTACGACAAGTTTAAAGTCACAATTAACAAACCCAAGTTAACTTAGCAAATCAAAACTAAATACAAGCTCTCTATTCCCGATCCCAATGATGCAACATCTTCAAACCTGCAGATGGACAATGCTTATTGATCCTTAGAGACTGCTCACCAAAGATTGGGTCATCACAGGATCAATAAGGCATAGCCATGATCAACATGCACAAGCAAAAGCACGTAATCAGCAAAGCTGAGTACTACATACTAAATCAATAATAATCCTAACATGATTCTATTAAACGAACAATCCTAACATGGTACTAAATAAAACATAAGCAAGGATAATCAAGATATATTGACTTGAAGACTATATTTGACTGAACTAGACTTTTGTATCATTAACATTATTTAAATTGAAATAGTCAATGGACTGAGTTGTCTACTAGAAATTTCTTCTTCTTCACTAAGGAAGACGAGGTACGGGCGCGACTCCGTAAACCCCAATGACCTGCGATATCGAGGGACTTTTAAGTAAAAATAGAACCGGTGATCAATCCGGCCCCAGAAAAAGTCATAGGCTACCCATGACCCCAACTCCTGGTTGTCCGTCACTTTAGACGTGCACAGTCTAAAGCTATTGCTACTCATTTTCACTTTACATGACTTAACTTTTAATACTTGGTTATGACTCATCAAACATAAATATTATATTCAACAAGTAAACACAACTTCTTTTATCTTTGAATTAAACCATTGATCACAACATTCAACCAAGAGCCAATTCCAACTATTTTAATCCTTCCTTTATCCATATTTAAAAACCTTTATTAGGTATAAGGTTCAACTACCAAACAAGGTCCTCGGCCCTTATAAAGTAGTGAAAATCTAAAGAGGAACAACGATCAATAAAGATCTAAACCAATATTAAATAATATAAAGTTCCACAAAACCAACATGCTTGCATCAATATTCCATGCTAACATGATTCAATTCTTATAAATAAAGTTCTATGCTCAACGCATTAATTCAACGACATTGAACATGAAATTCCAACATAAACAAGTTCATAAATATATTCATCATATTCTCAATACAACACACATCCAAGCACACAGGCATGTACGTACCTTGTGTAAACAAACTGATAGGCCACTTTAACGAATTCAAAAGTCGCCTACAAAGAATTCTCCGCCTAAAAACAACCAATAAAATTCCCCAATCAATATCCAACAATTTACAGCAATACTAAAGTGCTCTAAATACACCCTAAACATATTTTGAACCATCCCAAATATCGAAACTTAACTAAATAACCTCCAAGCATAATAACTATTAAACTAATGATCCCAAAACGTTCTAAACTCCAATAAAACATCCCTTTTTAAAATTTCCAGCAATATAAAATAATTTCAAACTAATCTAAAATATATCCAACATACTTAAAATCATAAAAATAATAACTTTAATAACTTATAATCATTCTACCATGATTTTAGAATATTAAAACCTTAAAAATCCATGCTTTAATAATTAAATTCCTTATTTCAATTCAATTACATAATCTGAAAATTAAATTTTATATTTAAACATAGTATATAATCTGAAAATATAATCTAATCATAATAACTTATAATCTATATTCAAGGAGCATGAATTAAATTAATAAAACTTCATTAAAACCCTAACTTAAACATAGTTAATAAATCTGAAAATAATTAAATTAATTTCAACAACATATAATCTGAAACTTCATAACTTAATCATAAAAATCATAAATTTAATTCAAGAAACATAAATTCAAATTAATTAAATTAATTAAAACATTTAAATAACTTAGGATTCAAGAAATAACCAAAAGGAGAAAGAGAGAGAGACTGCCGGCGGAGCACAGGCGCGGCAGCGGCGGAACGGCGGTGAGCTGAGGCACGGCGACACACAGGTGGTCGCAGGGTGAAGTGGCTGCGCGAATGGTGGCTGTGCGAAACAGAAACAATTAAGGAGAGGAGGACACGAGAGAAAAAAAGAGAATGAAAAAGAAAAGAGAGGAAGACGAAGACTACCGTGCAGACCAGAGGTCAGGCGACGACAAGGGATCTCGACGGTTGCTGGCGGCGAGCACGGTGGTGTGCTGGGCGGCAATAGAAACAAGCAACAACGTTTAAGGGGTGTGCAAGAAACTGTAACCAAAGAGTTTAGAGAACGAAAGAGAGAAAGAAGGAGAAGGAGAGAACGGCTTACCGGCGGCGCGACGGCTGGGCAACGGCGGGGACAGCGGCGTGGAGGGGAGCAACGACGGCAGAAGGAGAGAATGGAGGTCTTGGGGTTTCACGTGATTGCAAGGGAGGATGAGGGTTTCTCTTTTCTTTTTTTTTTCTTTTTTTACGTGAGGTAGAGTAAGGAAATGTAGGATTTGTTTGGGTTTATGGTTTGGGCTTTGCAAAATGGGCTAGAAATAGGATTTGGCTTTTATGATTCAAATTCAAAATTGAATAGGATCGTTTTCTAAATTCAATCGATTTTCGTAATTCAAATTCTTTTCAACATAATATTCTAAAATTATTCTTGATTGCACAAACGTTAAAATATTTAGAATATATTTAAATAAAATTAAATATACATTAAATATATAAATATAATCAAGTTCAAAAATCGTTAAATATTTAGAACGTACTTAAAATAAAATAAATATACGTTAATTATATATTTATTACTAAAATTCATAAATTCTATTTAAATATAAATAATATACGTTAAAATATATTAATAAAATTTATAAATTTACGGGGGATTACAAATACTATAACTTAATCTTGAAAAGGACATAAGATAGCAAAGGCCGGAAAATTTATCGAGGAGAGTTTTAAAACAGATAATAAAGCAGTTGACGATATCATAAAAAATGAAGAAGAAAAGAAGGCCAAAGAAGAAGCTGCAAAGATAGCAGAACAAAAAAAGGCAAAAGCTGAAGCACAACGAGAAACACAAGAAGGGGAATCACCTAATTTTGAAATAACAATTGTGCTTGATCCTGATCGCACTAATACTAAAGGAAAAAGGTAAAAGAGAATAAAAGGTCAATATGACAATTACTAGCAGCCATCAAAGAAAGTAAAAAAGAAACACAAAGAATTTGGATCCAAGCTAGACACCAAATATTCAATTATTCACGCCTAAAGAACAACTATTTTAGTGATTTTATTTTATTTTATTGTACTATATTCCATATTTCTTAAAACCCGTGTTTTTAGTCAAGGGGACTGTAAATATGGGACGGAGGGAGCACAATTCTAATAAATTAAAGAGAGGGATTTATCGTATACTACGTGAAAACTAATGGCAAAAAAATGGAATAATGAATGACCATCTATACCTAGTATTTAAAAATGATAACTATATATTATTAGAAGCCATGTGCCACCATAGATTATTGGAAGCCATGTGTCACCTCTCATTTCTTTCATCAATTCATTATTAGTTATTTATTTATTTATTTATTTATTTATTGTTTCTATGTTTTACAACTTTAATTCCCCTTCCACTTCATCTTCCTTATTCAACATCAATTACTAATAGTCCAATATACACATTAACCTCTTCCACTTCACCCCTTTAACATTCAATATTAATTCAACATATATTTTGTATATTTTTTCAACCTTCAAATTAGGGGTGACAATTTCATCAAAGTCCGACGGATATTCGAACAACCCGAACCGAATTTATGGTTGAAACAAGATAAAACACGGTTGTTAAGCGGCTGGCGCGTGGATCGGGTGATGGGTCGGTTCGGACTCGGATGGAGCTTCATCCAACCCGTCACCCGATCCATCATTTGATCCATCCATCCATCTGTTAGTTTTAAACAATATTCTAGCTTTTATTATATTTTAGAATATCAACCGCTACTTTTATCGAACACTCATATTAGTTACCCGCTACTTTGACAACTAACCGTTACCCGCTACTTTTCATCGCTACTCGCTACTCGCTACTCTAACCACTACCCGCCACTCAACCGCTAACCGCTACCCACAACCTCAAATTTTGCCGAACATGGCCTTATATTAGTTACCCGCTACTTTGACAGCTAATCGTTACCCGCTACTATTAACCGTTATCCTACAACTACCCCTACCGCTAGTTTTGCCGAGCATAGCCTAAAAGCAGTTACCCGCTATTTAGACAACTATCCACTATTATTCACGGCTACCCGATAGTTTTACCGAACTTGGCCCCGCTACCCGCTAGTTTTACCAAACTTGGCTTTAATTAAGTCTCTGTACTATTAGACTTATTTTGACTTAAATATATTATCTGAACTTATTTTATAAGAAATAAACTTATATTTACTGAACTTATATTATTTGAAAATACAACATAGTCTAAATCTGGTGATCTGCTCATTGGATCATTCGTCACATATTTTCATCTTTAAAGTGCTCCTTTCTAGTTTGATTGGTGACAGACGTTCTCCTGCGACGATTCATTTAGCCGACCTTAAATCATTTTGGTACTAACGCTTTGTTGTTGTTGTTGTTGTTAAAGTGTTTTGAGGCCAATCCCCGCGAAGAATGTTCATCTTCCTTGGAAGCGGTGAGCACATAGCGCGACAGCGAACAGTCAGCGGTTGTAGCACGGCATATTTGAACAATTGACGCCCTCCAACGACTGCTCTCTTTCTCCAAAACCCTATAAATATTAATATCAACATTAATTTTATTAATCTAATTAATCCTTACTACTCTATTTGCAGATCTTGCACTTCACTCACACCGTTAAAATATCAGGTTTGTTTCTTATGATTTTTGTTTTAATTTATTGCACTCTTTCACTTTAGTTTTGGTAGTGATACTGTTTTACTCACTTCTGCAAATCTCTTTTGGATTATGGCTTTATATATTTTGATCAAAAAAACATATAATTAAGAATTTGATTTTAGTGGGAATAATTCAGATTTATCATATACTCCGTAATACTATGCTTTCCATGAATATCTGGTGTATATTTTCTAACAAAACCGGACATATGAATATTTGATTTTAATTTTGTTAAAGCAAGATGACGATTAGTACGGAGTAATTCAATAAAAAAGATTTCTGTCATTTTTTGGGAGAAGTCTTTAAATTGTGATGGTGTTGTTTATTGCATTTGTAAATAATGTACATGATGTTGTTTCTTGTAGTTGTAACATATTGTATAAATCATTAGAGTCTAGGGTTAAAAATTGAAACTGATCACTAATGTTAAAATTTTAATGTCACATTAAACTTGAATTTGATTTTGCTACTTATTACTGTTAACAGAATTAGCTGAATATGGCTTCTGAGAATGCTCATGTGAATTGCCTAGGATGGGCCGCTAGAGATGCATCAGGAGTGCTATCACCTTATGAATTTAATCGCAGGTACCAAGAAGGGTATCATGTTTTGCATATTCGGGTACTCCTTTAATTGTTTTAGAGGTTTTCGATAATGTACTAAACTTTATGTACCTAACAGGGCAGTTGCAGCAGATGATGTATCAATTAAAATTACACATTGTGGAGTGTGTTACGCGGATGTGGTATGGACAAAGAACCTTCACGGAGATGCCAAGTATCCTGTGGTGCCGGGGTATGTAGCTAGCTTGTGGAATACTATATATATATGTATATAAACACTGAAATTAGGCATTTGGATCTGATCAAGTTGTGTTTGTTTGTTGTGTTAAGGCATGAGATTGTTGGAACAGTGAAAGAGGTTGGGGCGAATGTGAATCGTTTCAAAGTTGGGGATCATGTTGGAGTGGGAACTTATGTCAACTCATGCCGAGACTGTGAGTATTGCAATGAGGGGATGGAGATTAGTTGTGTAAAAGGATCAGTCTTTACGTTTAACGGAGTTGATTCAGATGGTACAATCACAAAAGGAGGTTACTCTAGCTCTATTGTTGTTCATGAAAGGTGGGTTTCATGTATTTGGTATTTCCTCCTTTCTCATTAAGATAGAAATTTGATTCATTATTCACAGAAACTCTAGCTCCATCTTGTTTTTTCATATAGATAGATTAAAGGTAGTTTTGCTTCATATAGAATCTGAGGATTTTGACTTGCTTGTCCTGATTATAATCTAAAGTCCCAACACAACCTTGTGGGGAAGTCCTAATCTGTTTCGTAGACGGTTGGAGTCAGAATTTTTGCAGCCTGATTGTCTGAATGAAGTTTTTAGATATAAAAGCACTTATGCAACCCATATTTACACATAACTGTATATATATATATATATATATATATATATATATATATATATATATATATATATATATATATTTTACTAGCTGGTTGCAATACTAGTAATTGTAAGCCCCCAATTACTTTAAAGGCGAATTATCTTAGTTTATAACCACTCACCACTTTTATATACATTTCATAGTTATATTAGTGTTTACCTTCATTCCTTAGAGGGTTCATTTTCCTATCCATTAGGATTTAGGAGTAATAGAATTTGGTGGCTGAATTGCATCTCAACAAAGATCCGAGCTTCTTTCCATTGACATTCCCCTGGTTTGTTTTGTTGTATTACAGGCCATGTTTACAAAAGCACCTCGTCATTGCATTCCTATAATCAAGTTCTAGGCTACCAATAGGGACATTTACATGAGAAATTGTTGGTTCTGCCTTTAATTATCTCTTGTTTGGTTTACTTTTCAGCATTTGAAATTTTTAATAATAAAATTAACACACCTGTAAACTTCAATTTTTTTAATAGTTTGATATATTTAGTTCATCCCAGATTACTAGTTTAGCAGTGTGTTATTTATCAGGTATTACAGTTTTTATTCATGCCTATTCAGTGCCAAGTACTCCGTATTTGATAATTATCCTGTTATAGTCACTTAATTCCATTCCTGGAATTTAAAAAGAACAAATCCCTGGTAAAGGCCATCTGCATTTCGAAAGTGCACAATGATTCTGTTGAAATGAGGCAGAGACTCGCAGAGTTTTCAACTTGATGACTTCGTCCTAGTTCTATTATGGTTGCATTCGGACTTTGTTTTTGCAGTAATAGACAACGAGGGCAGAGCAATTCATCAGTGTTATTGTGAACAGAATTTAGTAAATGTGCTTTAGAGGTTTTAGACATATTGAACCTAAACCTGAAAAATCTTGCTGTGCTGAATTTGCAGGTACTGCTATCGGATACCTGAGAATTATCCCTCACATTTGGCTGCACCATTACTATGCGCTGGAATAACAGTTTACTCTCCAATGATGCGCCATAATATGAACCAACCTGGTAAAAGTCTAGGGGTGATTGGCTTAGGTGGTCTTGGACATATGGCTGTATTGTTTGGTAAGGCTTTTGGACTGAAAGTCACAGTTTTTAGTACCAGCATATCAAAGAAAGAGGAGGCCTTGAACGTACTTGGTGCAGACAATTTTGTCATTTCATCTGATGAACAACAAATGAAGGTGATTATTGCTCAACTTTATAATAGTACTATAAATAAATAAATCTGCCTTTAATTTGTGGTTCTAATCTGGACTACGTAATGCATGGTGTAGACCCTGGCTGGATCATTGGACTTTATAGTTGATACTGCATCTGGAGATCACCAGTTTGAGCCATACTTGTGGCTTTTAAAGACTTTTGGTGCTTATGTTCTGGTGGGCTTCCCAAATGAAGTGAAATTTAGTCCTGCCAGTCTTTTAATAGGTATTCAACTCAGACTGCTGAATTCTGTTCAATTTACAGATGCCATATTTGCAACTCTTATTACTTTCCTAGTTTCCTATTTATATAAATTTCTTACTAGTGCAATTTTGTGACAGGCATGAAGACTTTCTCTGGTAGCATAACTGGTGGTACTAAAGTTACTCAAGAAATGTTGGAGTTCTGCGCTGCAAATAAGATATACCCAAAGGTAGAAGTTGTTCCCATTGAATATGCAAATCAAGCTCTTGAGAGGCTCATTAAAAGGGACATCAAATATCGTTTTGTGATCGATATCGAGAACTCCCTCAACTAATATCTTCCACTAGGCCAAACGTCGAAATACTATACTTGAACAGGCTTACACATCATACAATGATACATTCAGATTTATTTTGGTTTATTGAGCATTTATATACATGAATAAGCTTATTATAACAGGTCATATCAGGCATTATTTGCTATCTTGTTGAAAACATTACAATATTACTAGTATGATCGATTTTCTATGTACTGTGTAGAATGCATTCTGCAATAATTACAAATTATTACTCATAGTTGCATCATTGTATGTTTTTCTTTATATTTTTATTACTGGGTCACAGTAAACATTTGCAAACCCTTTTTTCTCTAAAGAACTTCTCGAATTATACCCGTAAAAAATCAGTACTCTCTGAAACTTGATTTGGAGGATTTCCCATTTGAACTCGATTTGAGAAATTCTAACCAAATTGGACTTGAAATCATACATTAAGGCTCGTTGGGTATCGCTTTTTTATTTCCAATTTTCTGTTTTTTACAAAATAAAAAAACCAATTATGAAAATTATAAAAAGTAGTTTTCTGTTTTTTTGTTGCTCGTTTTCAAAACCAACGTGATTTACTATAAGTGTGACTATTTTAGTTCACAATTCTATCTAAATCGTATAACTTTTAAAACCAAACTGACACGATGCAAAAAAGGTTAGATATTTCATCCGGCAAAACTCGTTTAGGGACTAAAGATCTGCTAATATATTGCTGTATACAACACCACCTTATTTATGTGATCATCATTTTCATGTGCAATATCACTGAAATCTTGTGTGAAAGAGCTTTTTAACTTTTTGGTGTCGTTAATTGGGGAGTAGGATATATTTCACATATGAAGCGCCGGGTACGGCTGTTTTATGAGGTATCTGTATCGGGTATTTCTCGGGTACGGGTACTTCTCTGGTACGGGTACTTCATAGGTACCTCATGGATACGTACTATATGATACGCGACAATAATGGCGTTTAATTTGGGCATACTTACAATCTCGGCATTACACAAACTTTCATGGAAGAAGCTTGTGCTCTTCATAAAGTATTTCAAGAAGAAAAACGCCTCAACATCAAGTAGTTAAGAATTGAAGGAGACAATTTGATGGCTTCGTGTCTCCGTCTCAAACCCTCTAAACCATTTTTTTTTATCTCAGTAACTTGGTTATTGATCGATGCATGCACTTTTCTAAAAATAGTATCCAAGGACCCTTGTGAACTGTCAAGCCAACTCTTAACGACAGAGTGTTGACTCTTGACCCTACAAGTCATTATGTTGCCAAAGTGAAGAACCTCATTCGTCCAAGCTAAAACGAATTTCTTCCTATGATCATTAAGCCATGTTTTATGAACATAATCCAGGACGGCCGGCCATCTTCCATAACGATCCTCCATGACTACAACTGCACTTTCGCATTCAGCCTCAGTCGAAGCCTCCATGATTCTTTTCCATACTCCATTCTTGAACGCAGCACCAACATCCTTGTTCTTGTTGCACAAAAGTGATACACGGGCCTCCACGTCATTGTTGATATGCCAAGTACATAGCAAATATCGAGAATGTGGGAATACCTCGGCGACCGGTCTCATAAGACCACCCTCTTTATCCGTCAGGATAGCCGTGGGAATGATGGCCTCCCCGAGGAGCAACTTCAGCTTCTGTAACACCCAACGGTAGCTCACTGCCGTCTCGTCTTTCATAAATGCGTAGGCGATCAAGAAATTCTGATTTGTAGGTGTCACACCAACAATCTCCAAGAAAGGAAATCCATATCTGTTTGTCTTGTAAGTCGAATCTAATCCAATAACAAGTGGATATGTGCTTAACACCTCCACCATTGCAGGGTGAGCTAAGAAGGCACAAGTAATGACTTTACTCGAACGATCATTACATGAAACCCAGTTTATGTAGCCGTGCTCTCTCGCTAGATGCAACATCTGCTCAGCCACGTTTCTCCCTTCTGAACCTTCTCGTCTAATCTTATCTTTGAAGTTATAAATGTGCCTCATGTTGGGATGTTCATCTTGATACTTGTTCTTAATGGCCACCATAATGTGTTTTGGCTTAGCATGTGCATCGTTCATCTCACGAATAACTTCCTTTGCACCTTGACTGAGACCGCTGACACCGCGGTGACCCTCGGGATACACAATCAATTCGTGGTTATGTCTGCCACGATCATTAGGCAACTCAATTACCCAATTATTTTCTTCTACTCGTTGTTGTTCAATTCACACTTAATCATAAACCGACAACCACATGCCTTGCTCTTTGTGTTTGGACGTTTTGCGGTCTCTGGATCCCTATAATTGTTTTCTCTCCTTCCACGGTCACATTTCAAGTACCGGTATTGTCGATCATCTTTTCACGTCTTTTTGTATGAGCTACTTATCAAGATGAACCCTAATCCAATAGCAACTTGTCTTGCCCAATTTGCAGCGTTCTCAAAACCATAAAAAATTTCATTTGTCACAAACCGATCACTATAGTCAACACCGTCACCACCATAATCCGGAAGTGGAATCTCCGGGTTAGGAACCTATTAAAAATTCACAACATTCATATTTAATATTAAAAAATCACAACATTAATATTTCGCAACATTCATATTCATATTTAATATTTAATAGGTTAGCCATCCGTGTGAGGCACTTTACTACAAAAAAAACAAACAAAAAAAATTTATACCTCCGGCGACGAAGCGTGCATCATGGCCGACGACCACGACGTTGAAGGAACGTCGTCGCCCATGATGGTGACGGAAATGCAGAGGTGCTCGAGACAGCTATGGTGGTGTTGATTAATGGTGGAGCACAAGCCACGCGATGGTGGTGGTGGGCGTCAGGTGATGGTGGTCCTGGGGCGGCAGAGTGGTGATGCTCGGGCTTCAGGTGATGGAGGTGATGTAGAGGCAGGACACAATGGTGTTGGGAGCCAACAAATGGTGTTGCCGGAAAGTCGTCGGAAAATTATTGCGGGATACCGGAAATTTGAGAGTAAAAACTTGGGGTGAAAAAGTGAAGAAGAAGGGTGACTTTTTATAAGGGTAAATCCATACTTTAACATTATATTCCGCGGACGTTTTTAGCGTATGCGGACATCGAATAGCGATACACTAAAATATATCTAGTTATAGAACGTGGGACTAGATTAAGATTTGTACATGAATACAAAAAAGTGATACGCCCAACTGCTTAAGCAAACGTCAAATTTACACGTCTCTTTTATGCCCCCACCTCCATAAAATCTTTCTCTTTTTTCCTCGTAAACTCCCTTTCTCTTTTCTCCTCTCCCCATTTCGGATCGACCCTTCTCCACTACGGCACTCCCATTTTCTTTTCCCAGAAAGCTCCGATTTCCAGGTCTGATTTTCAATATTTCCTTTCTCACTTTTGATTAATTACCTTCCCATTACTTTTTGTATTAACTCTTCTATTCTTGGTTATGGATTGGAATCATTGCTGATTTTTATTTCTTTAATTTAGAAGGTGTTTTTATTGATTTATTAATTTAGAACTTGCTAACTCTTTGTTTTGTTTTTAATTGAATGATTCTCGTGTTTTGTGTTTTATTGTGATTAATTCCTTTGATGAGCTGTTGAACATGAGATGGGTGTTTCTTGTTTTGGTTAAATTTGGCATTGTGAAGTTTTGGTGTTGTTAGGGGTAGAAAGAAGCAATGGCAGTGAACCGATTTCAGTGTTTAGATTTATTGCTGTTTTTGGGTCATTGAAGTTCGGAACAATCATTTAGCAAAGTGGGTATTTTGATTTTGAACTTAGTTTGCCATTTTCCCTAGGGTCATTGATAGTCCACAATCAATAGAATGAAATGAATTGATTCTACTAGCTTCCCCCCAAAAAAAGGCGCTTGCATCCCTTTTCATGTAGGAGAAATTTGAGTTTGTACCTCTGTATACACCCATTGTATGGGACCAATAGACAGGAGTTAGTGGAAGTGTGGCGTTGGTTGTTCTTGAATCCCGAATTGAAATGGCAGGGTAAAAACAGAATTAAAATGAAATTGGAGCATATGATTTTGGGTTAGGAAAACCCTTTGTTTGAAGGGATGTGTTGTAGAATTTGTTTAGTGCTTGATGGAATGTAACTGTTATCGAGGCTGCTTTTTGATCTCATAGTTCATATTAACTGCATCTAGCAAGATCCTTTTCGACTTGAATGAAATTCTGTAGCTAAAGGGTTTGTCCGTGACTAAAAAAATTCAACCTAGTTGCGTAAATGACTATTGGACAATGACCTTTTATTCGTTCATTTCTTACTACTTGGGGATAATTTTTCATGAACCATGAGCAGATGGAGCCTGATATTAACTTCTAATTTGGATTTTATTATCGAAACTCATTGCCATGGATAAAGAAAAACCGCCACTAGACCTGGGTGAAGCCAAGCAACTGGTTCTTGCTCGGTGAAGAAGACGAACTACTTCACGCCATTAGAGTCGTCACGCCCAACGAGATGTGCCAACCTCGGTTGTTGTCAGTAAACATTTTGCTTGAGAATGGCTACATTATGCTGTTTTTTTTTTAGACGGAAGATTATGCTCCGTTTTGTAAACCAATACTAGTTACTAGTTTTTTTTTCTTCTTATCGCAATGTGTTAGTGAGTTCGTGACTTAGTGGTATCCAATAAAGTCAGTAGTTTGTTCCAGTGCTTGCCACCAGATAGATATGCGGCTTTTTCTACAACTGGTGATCTTATTTCTATATTCTGATGGCAGGTTTTATCAGGCCATTGTGTAAGATTACGTAAAGAATCTGCAAGGTTTGCAGTTGGCCTGAGCCAGAAGTTTCTTCCCTTCTTTTCAACTGCCATGTTCTCCAGAAGGTGTATTATGTAAGGTGAAATTGCAGGACTTATCAAGAGGTAATATGGAAGATAGCAAGATGTCACGTGCTGCTTAGGTGCAGTTGATCATATGAAGCTTGAAATCATCTTAATCTAAAAAGAAGTGATACTCATCCTAGTGTCCTGGACATGGGATGGATGTGGCTTGTGTATGTTTTCTTCTTTCTATTAAATGCGAGGGAGTCTGTCGGCAGTTCTGGGAAAGCATGGTTTCTAGAAATGGCTACTGGGACATCATCTCTCTACAGCTGGAGTATCACTAGTTCAAGCATATTTGTGCTTACAGCTCTGGTGCTATCTATGTATCTCATCTTTGAGCACTTAGCAGCTTACAATCACCCAGAGGTCTGTTCTTATCCAACCTTATATGTGCTCTAAGTTTTGGTCTAGCAGTCCATTTATTATGTTTGTCGGTTTTTTTGGCCCTTTTAACCATTGATGGAACGTACATGCCAGCATCTATTACATAGGGTGCATGAATAAGTTGCTACATGAGCTCCAAGGTTTATATTAGTATAGGTGATTTCATGTCACTGTCAGGTGATCATGAGAAATACTTACATTTATTAGTATAGGTGATTTCATGTCAGAATGCTTGTTAAAAATAAATCATATATCTCATGGAAGGTTTTAATATAGATGATTTGATTACCCATTTATATGTCTACCTATGCAACTTAAGAATTTATTAAATAAAGTTCTTTCAGAAAACTTACATGAAACTCTGACAGGGTTCTGTGTTCTTGCCTCTTGGAGCTCTGCAAGGCTCTCTCCACATTTCTGTTTGTTTATTTAAGCAATACTCCTAGTGCCATTTCTCAACAGATCTCTTATTTTCCCCTACAAATACACTCATTATAAATTACGCTGCAGCTGTGCTCCTTAAAATTCTGATAAGTATTTAGTTGGACTCCCTCCGTTTTCTGATGTTGTACCCATTTAATGTAGACTCTTGTTTCAAGGAGGGGTGAGTGGGTGTAAGAAAAAGGTGGAAAAAATAAGAGAGATGTAATAAATTAGTGGGTAATATTGGGAAAAGTAGGAGAGAGATGATGTAAAGGTGTAATTATTATGGGAAAGGGGTAAGATTGTAAAAATGATTGCCAAAAACAGAATAAAGTACTGTCGTTCGGATAACCATGTGAAAGCCCTTGTTAGGGGCATGGGGACGCTGCTTGAGATTGAGGAGGACAAGTTGGGCCTAGACAGGTATAGGAGAGTCAAACTCATGCTTGATGTTTCTAAACCTCTAAGGCGTCAGAAGGTAATCACAGACAGGAGTGGAAGAGAAGTGAAGGTCGAGTTTGCATATGAATGGCTGCCGTTTATGTGTTTTGCATGTGGTGTTATGGGACATTCGGAGAGGGACTGTGCTGCAGTAGCTGAAGAGGATAAGAAAAAGGGGCCAGGATGGGGATTGTTCTTACGAGCCTCCCCTAGAAAGGGTCGTGGGAAGGAGTTGGAAGAGCTAGCTACGCTCTCAGCAGGGAGGAAGGCCTTATTCGTCACCAAAAGGGGTGAGCATTTATCCACGGTGGATGGTGGTGCAATGAGGGGGGCGCCCAATGAAGGCCCAGGCCAGTGGGCAATTAGTGGAAAATGCTGCTGGAGTGAATGATGTGGCTTTGATGACATCAACAAACCCGGTGAAAGAGGGGGTAAACCCCATTTCGACCCCCATATTGAATTTTGTAGTGGGAACAAGTGATGCGAAGAAAGGTTCTGTGAGGAAATATAAGAAATTAGTGAGGAGAAAAGGAGTGTCAGATAGTGTGGAACCCAATAACGAAGGGGTAGAGAGCTTCTTGAAGAAAAGAGACAGAGAGGGGGACTGTGATATGGAAGATGTTGTGGGGTTAGGAAAGAAAGCGCTTGTGGACTCAAATGATCATGGATTGCGGATGACGGTGGTTGCCGAGGTGCAACCCCGCCCAGCTCAATGAGTATCTTGGGGCTCAATTGTAGAGGGCTGGGCAACCCCTCTGCAATTGGAGGTCTCCGGGACTTAATCCGGAGGGAGGCCCCGTCTGTGATATTCCTATCGGAGACGAAACTGAGTAGTAGTGAGTTTGGCAGAATAAAAAGTAAGTTACGTGATTTTGAAGGCTTGGCAGTTGATTCAATGGGGAGGGCGGGTGGCCTTGCATTGATGTGGCGTAAGGATGTTGATGTGGTGCTACGCACGATGTCGGTCCACCATATTGATGTGGTGGTGCGGGGAGGTTTGGGCGAGGATGAATGGCGGTTGACAGGTTTCTATGGGTGGCCGGAAACTCAATGCAGGCACCTATCGTGGAAGCTCCTGGAAGATTTAGCGGGACAATCCCATTTACCGTGGGCTTGGCTTGGGGACTTTAATGAAATTCTACGTGGTTCTGAGAAGAAAGGGGGCGTGGACAGGGCTGAATGGCAAATGGTAAATTTCAGAAGTGCGGTGGATGTATGCGGTTTTCGTGAGGTCCCGTTCTCTGGGTATGAGTTCACCTATGACAATGGGAGAGAGTTGGCTGAGAACAGACAGACTAGGTTGGATAGGGCTTTTGCTACGGACGAGTGGTTTACTTCATTCCCTGAGGCGCATTTGTATAATCTGGACAGGGAGTGGTCTGACCATGCTCCCATTAAGCTAACATTGTGGAGGCAAAAGGGGAGGATGGCGTTGGGTGAAAAACCGTTCAGGTTCGAGCAGTTTTGGGTGGCGGAAGAGGAGTGTGAGGGGGTGATTGAGAACGCTTGGCGAGGGGGGTACTCTTTGGACTCGAAATTAGCCATGTGTACGGATAACTTGAAGGCGTGGAGTGAGGACAAGTTTTGCCCGATATTCAGGGAATTAAAGAAAAAAAGACGTGCTCTTCGTAAGCTCAATAAGGGAGGGTTATCGAGAGACGAAGGAGAGAAAAGGCGGAGCTTAGTACGTGATATTGAGGGCTTGGTACGCCATGAAGAAGCCTATTGGAGACAGAGGTCGCGGGTGTTATGGCTAAAGGAGGGTGACCGGAACTCCAAATTCTTCCATCAACGAGCGTCGGGTAGAAAGCGGCGTAATACCATTCGAAAGTTGATCGACGAAGAGGGTATGGAGCATGTTGGTGATGAAGCGTTGGGGGCGGTGGCAGTGGACTACTTTAAAATTATATTTTCATCCTCTAACCCACCCCAAATTGATCGTGCTTTGCAGGACTTCCAACCAAGGGTCACTGCTGAGATGAATGAGGGGCTCCAGGCAGATTATAGTAAGATTATAGTACGGAGGAGATATCGATTGCGTTGAGTCAAATGCACCCGATAAAGGCTCCGGGGCCGGATGGTATGTGCCCACTTTTCTTCCAAGCATATTGGGGCATTGTTGGTCCTTCGGTGTGTAATGTAGCGTTGAGTATTCTTAGAGGAGGATCGATGCCACCTTACTTGAACAAAACTCACATTGTCCTCATCCCAAAAAAGAACAATGCAGAAAGAATGGTCGACTTTCGTCCAATATCGTTGTGTAATGTGGTATACAAACTGGTGTCCAAGGTCCTTGCAAATCGCCTCAAGCTCTTTCTGGATAATATTATTTCCGTAAATCAAAGTGCTTTTATACCGGGGCGCCTTATTACGGACAATATTCTAGTAGCTTTTGAAATGTTCCATCATATGAAAAACCAGAAAAGTGCGGAAGGGTGTTTGGCGATGAAGTTAGACATGGCGAAGGCGTATGATCGGATAGAGTGGGACTTCCTTGATGCGGTACTTGGTAAGTTTGGCTTTGATGTTGGGTGGAGGAGTCGAGTTATGGAATGTGTGAGGACTGTCAGCTTCTCGGTGTTGGTTAATGGGCGTCCGTCGGAGGAGTTTAGTCCAAGTAGAGGAATTAGGTAGGGCGATCCTGTATCCCCTTACCTATTCATCTTGTGTGGGGAGGTGCTCTCAAACCTCCTGTTAAAAGCCGAAGAAAGGAACGGGCTCCATGGTATTAAAGTAGCGCGCACTGCCCCCTCCATAAATCATTTGCTGTTTGCGGATGATTGCATAATCTTCTTGAAAGCAGCTATGCATGATGCGGAAGTGATAAAGGAGACTCTCGATTTATATGAACAGGCGTCGGGGCAAAAGGTGAACCGTGACAAAACCACTGTGAGCTTTAGCAGGGGCGTGGATGATGAGAGGAGAGTGGCGTTGGAGACTAAGCTGGGCGTCAACATAGTCGACATACACAATCGCTACTTGGGACTTCCAACGGTGGTGGGGAGGTCGAAGAAGGTGATTACTAGGGGAGTCAAGGAGAAGTTGTGGAAGAAGCTTCAAGGGTGGAAGGGGATGATTCTTTCTAAGGCAGGTAGGGAGGTTATGATAAAGGCGGTGGCCCAATCTCTCCCTACCTATGCGATGAGCGTGTTTAAGTTTCCATCCTCCTTTTGTGATGAACTACGGGCTCTTGTTTCTCAGTTTTGGTGGGGTCAGAAGCAAGGTGAGAGGAAGATTCATTGGGTGGCATGGAAAGCTTTGTGTCGTCCCAAGGAGGAAGGTGGAATGGGTTTCCGTGATTTCAAACTCTTTAACTGGGCCCTCCTCGGTAAGGAGGCATGGCGCCTCTTAGTGCACCAAGGTTCTCTTGTGGAGCAGGTTCTTAGGGCTCGCTATTACCCGAGTGGTTGTTTTATGGAGGCCGAATTAGGCAATGCGCCTAGCTATACTTGGCGGGGAATTTGGGGAGCGAGGTGGGTGGTCCGACGGGGTATGCGGTGGAGGGTTGGCAACGGTGAGAAAATTAGAGCTTGGGCTGACCCGTGGATTCCAGGTACTCAAACCAGGAAGATCATTTCTCCTAGGGGTGTTTCGAATAGTGAGTTGGTGGTGGGTGATTTGATTAACCCTATAACAAGAAGCTGGAACACAGAACTTGTGAGGCAGTGTTTCCTCCCCTTTGAACAGGCGAGGGTTCTGAGCATACCTCTTAGCCCCCGAATGCCGGATGATACGATCTGCTGGGACCTTGAGAAAGATGGAAGGTACTCGGTTCGCTCCGCGTATAGGGCTATCTCTGGTGACTCGAGAGTGGAGAATGGCGGATCCCCTTCGACAAACACAGCTATCTGGTCAAAGGTTTGGCGCCTTAAGGCGCTACCACGTATTAAAATTTTTGCGTGGAGGGTCTGTTTGGAGGTGCTCCCCACTAGAAGGGGGCTAAGTCGCCGCATTCCCTCATACGATGCTGAGTGTGGGGTGTGTCGCACAAGGGAAGAAGAGACTGTGTTACATGCCATTAAAGACTGTCCTTTTGCGCGGGAAGTTTGGAAGGCTAGTAAATTCGAAGGTCTGGCTTCGTCAAAATGCCGTACCGCTGTGGATTGGTGGGAACTATGTTTTGAGAAACTGGATGGGGAGGAAATGGAGGAGTTGGTTACAACCTGCTGGGCGATTTGGGGGGCGAGGAACAAGTTTGTTGTTGAGAAGCAAGCCACCGAGCCAGAGAAGACGTTAAGTTATGCCATGAAGACCTGTGGGGAGTTAAGGCAGGAGGAGGTGTGTGCAGTAAGGAGACAAGGTGGGCGAGAAAGGGTAGAACACCCGGTGGTGTGGGCAAGGCCAGGCGTAGGAAGGGCCAAAGTGAACGTCGACGCTGGAATGTTGGGGGAGGTGGGCATGGGGCTGGGTATAATATGCAGGGATGCGCAAGGGGAGATCATTGCGTGTGCAGCGAAGCAAGTGGAGCATGTTTGGGAGACGTAGGTCGCGGAGGCTATGGCTGTTTACTGGGGGATGCGGGTGGCGTTGGATGTGGGCTTGTCCAGAGTGGTGGTCGAGAGCGACTCCTTGTCCGTAATCCAAGGACTACAGGTCTACAGTGAAGGCGAACAGGGTCGAGTAGTTTACATTTGATTTTTGATGACATTGTGGCTTTAGCTGATAGTTTTAATGATATTAGTTGGTCTTTTGTTAAACGAAGTGGGAATAAGGCTGCCCATACTTTGGCCCATCTTCAACCTTGGGAGATTGGATTAAGGATATGGGAGGACGACTTCCCCAGTACCATCATTGATGTTATAGCTTCTGATTCAGCAATATAAGCACTGATTTGCTTCCCTCAAAAAAAAAAAAAAAACAGAATAAAGTAGAAGTGGGTAGAACAAGAAAACACCGCTTTTGGAAAGTGGGCACAAAAAAACGGAGGGAGTAATATACATTATAACGTGGGAGAAGCAAAGAAATATAAGATAAAAATAAAGTGTGTTAATATTTCCATTTTTTTAGATTTTGGCACTGACCGTTTTCCCCTTGCCTCGTTGGATTGAATTTCAGGAGCAGAAATTCCTAATAGGGCTCATACTAATGGTTCCTGTGTATGCTTTAGAATCGGTAAGCTAATCCTTATCTTGTTGTGATTTCACATTTTTGGTAATCATTTACATTTGTGATGCACTGACGTGAAATAATTATGTTCAGCTCCCCTTTAAAGCTTTTTTGTTGTACTTCCTAGTAGTCTAACACTCTCACATTGAAATTGATTATTCGTTTTTCTGAATAGGTAAATAGGTTAGGAGTGTTAAACACTAAGTTTTTGTCCCCGTCTTTGGGTATGAGGTGTGGTGATGTATGAACGCATGATGGTGTGGATTTGAGTTTTATATTGTTCATAAGCTCTGAATCTCTGATACTCCGTACAATATCCATACAAAGCTAAGCATTAAAGATATGCTGAATAACTGAAAGAGTAGTAAATTAACTCTAACTATATCTAAATTGTTATGCTGAATAACTGTTATTCTGTCATTCCTTAAAGGCTGTAAATTGGATTTTATTATAAGCTTCTGTTTCAAAAACAAATGCCAAATTTGTTTTGTTTCAAAATTTTTATTTAATGCAATATTGTACATTGGCACTCATTTTGTTGTAGCGTGCAATTTTAGTACGAAGTATGCAATACAAAATGATTTCTTGTTCATTTTTTTTCTCATTTCATGAAGAGATAAGTGCAGTTCATAAGTAATTCTTATCATATTAATCCAATAAAAATGGAACAACAATATATACTAGTATACAGTTAAGTAGTTAACTATACTTTACATCCCAAAGTGGAAAGGCCTATATTGGTGGGGTCTAAGTCTCGTTCTCCTCACTTTTCTGTTCGCTTGTTTTAAGTTCGGATAAGTTAAGTGCAAGACAAATAAGTTCAGATGTGTTGAATTTAAGGCCAGTGAATTCAAATAAGTTAAGGGCCAATAAGGGCTACCCAAGTTCAGTTCACATTTTATATCAAGTTCAAAAATAAGTTAACTGTGGAGTTGATAAGTTAAGATACGTTACGTCAGGAGTCAGAACTAAAGCTTGCAATGGGTTGGGTTGGGTCCAAGTCAGGTCGACCTATTTATAAACGGGTTGAGATTTGCCTAACCTGAACCCAACCTGATTAATTAAACGGGTTGGAATTTTCAACCCAACCTGACAATAAACGGGTCGACCTGTACAGAAATATAATTTATTTATTTTTATAAACTTTTTTTCTTACTTTGAACATAATCTGACGGAGCAAGATTGAAGATTTGAAGTACTAAGATTGTCTTAAATTGGCAATACATAGCCTAAAATTTTATTCTACTTTTTGCTCTAATTTAGTTTGTTACAAATTCATACTACTCTGTTGTTCACTTGTTCTGAATATTTGATGATATTAAACCATTATGTACCAAACTAATATTGTGGTCCTTTATGCAATATAAAACTTTGTTAAAATCAAGCAAAAAATGCTAATTCCAAGAACAAAAATAAACTGGACAAATTATAAGAGTCGGGTTAACAAACCAGTGGATTACTGGAACAAGATGAATTTTACGAACATATACATGCTTAATCAGTAAGATGATGGTAAAACTTCCATAAAATCATTGATTATATCTAAAAACAAATAGTATAACCAAACCGGAAAACCAGTCGAACTATTAGCAAAGAGCAGAAGAAGAATCGTTTCAGATGAGAGTAGATACTCAAAGAGAGGGGAGAGAGAGAGAGAGGGGAAGGGAGAGAGAGAGGGGAGACGGCTATTAGGGTTCTGAGTCATTTTTCAATTGTTATATTGTAGTTAAAGTCCAAAAAGGCCCAAACTTCAAACTAAAACGGGTTGAGTGGGTTGACATGACCTAATTGTGTAAACGACTAAACGGGTTAGATGGGTTGTTTTCGGGTCAAAAATTTCAAACCCCCCCCCCCCAACTCTTTTAACTATACGGGTTGGGTTGACCCATTTAGTTAAATGAGTTGAAAATTTTGATCCAACCCTTTATTATTGGGTTGGTGGGTTGGGTTAGCTTTTGCCAGCTCTAGTCAGAAGTATAAAAAGATAAGTTAAAATACTGAAAATTAGTTGAAAATCACACACGTATGTTCATATTTTTAGTCATCCTTCTGGAAGTTCATTAGAACAAAGGCTCTTTGAGAATATAAATTGTCATGTACTTATGAGCTTTTACGTCTTGCTAAATATGTTAATATTAACTTTTCTATTTGCTTAAGTAACAAATCTCAAAAGAAAGGGTAAACATCGCTAGGAAACTGAGAGTTGTCGATTTCGCTGAATTTCCATTTCCTTATTGTGTGTAAACAACATATATTTGTACAAGAGAATTTATATTTATAGTTATTTATCTCATTACATGAATCATAATTATGAAAGCATATGTAGTAGGGGGTCCAACTTGTGAATATATCCCTAATGTGCTCTAAACTTGGTGATGGTTTGGAGGAAGTCTAAAGTGGGAGGACAATTCATTTCATCTCATTTTTGGGAATACATATGATGCCAACAGTGAATGCTATCAATAATAGGGATCCATCAGATTTCTGAATTTTCTGTCAAATTTGGATATAAGCATAAAGCATGTAACTTTTTCTTCGTCTTATCTACTTCGTATATATCATTATCTGTTTGTTTGAACTCCTTGAGAACTTGTTGAATTTATCATGCATGTCTAGACTTCTCAATTGTGAAAAATGACATACTTTTCTTTGGTAGCTTTAAGTTCTCTTTTCTTTTTGCATGGTTACAATTGAGTCATTAGAGAATTGTGATGACTGCTGATTGTTGGGTTGTTGTCTTATGTTTTTTTTATTACAGTTCTTGTCGCTGTTGGATTCAAAAGCTGCATTTAACTGTGAAGTAATACGCGATTGCTATGAAGCTTTTGCATTGTACTGCTTTGAGAGATATCTCATTGCTTGTCTAGGTATTTGCACAAGATCATTTCAACTGTAATCTTTTAACTGTTCTTTGAATTTATGCTTGAAATATTACTTTGAACTTCACCATAAAATGTTTCATGTTTATTAATCTTGCCCCTTTTTTTTTTTTTTCTTTACTTCTCCCGAGTTCCTGGTCTTTTTTTTTTTTTGAGGGGGGTGGGGGAGTGGTTAGAGTGGCTATTGTACATAATCGCTGAATAGGATATGGTCTTTGTTTTATATTGATTATTAACCAATGTTGAGATGAATGACAACCTGAACAGAGCCAAACGTGAAAGTAGCTGAGTTTTGATTGACCTTTTAATCCATTTAATTAAATAAGTTGACAAGAATTAAAATAGGATATATTAGGGTTGATAGATTTACTCGAAAATAGCCTGCTGCTTTTATCCCTTTTAACATTAAAGTTCCAGTTGATTATAGTGATGGGCCTAATTGATGGTTGTAAATAAAAGAAACTTTGGAATGGAAGCATTGTTACATTTTTATAATTATTTTCTTGAACTCACGTTTTTTTTTTTGGGCAACTTGTTTTAATTAAATAATAAATTTTAATATTTAATAATATTTAGTACTTGGGTACATATGTTGGGTTAGAGTTGCGGTTTTCAATCTGTTCAATAAATGGGTTTGCTTTGGGTTCAGGGTTTTTGACATGTTAATGATCGTCGCGAACATGAACTCAACCTGATACAATCTTTTTGCTGGCTCTACTTGTGTCAATGTTGGGTGTTGATGCTGTCACTGCTGCATCAACATTGAAGGAACCAATTTTTTTTTGTCTTGTGTTCATGCAAGCTTGTCGTTAGTCTGCACTATAGCTATTATTCTTTTTAGTAATGTTTGTTTCTTCAAATAGGTGTTTCTTATAGAAGTCAACCAACTATTGATTATGGTTTATGATCTTATGCGGTGCCATTGTTTAACATTGGATAGGTTATTTTTGTAGACTGTTTGACGTGGTCTTTGTCAAGATCGTAGGTAAAAGATGAAACTGCCAAAATATAAACTTCCTTTGTTTTGACTTTTGACAGAGCAATCATTCTATGTTTGTCAATCTGAGTATATCAGAAAGAATTTTTTGTTCATGCTGTAGTAGGTTAGTTGTACATCTAGATTCCATATCCCAGCTGGATGTGAGACTTCCCCTGCACTGGCTGGTTGTTATTGCACACTAATGTGTAAGTGTCAACGTTGCAAAAACTGGAATAATGATGTGGGGCAGTTAGTTGATGTAAAACACTACAAAGACCATCTTATCCTTTTATGTATGCAATCTTTTTCC
This sequence comes from Spinacia oleracea, assembly GCF_020520425.1. Taxonomy (NCBI): domain Eukaryota; kingdom Viridiplantae; phylum Streptophyta; class Magnoliopsida; order Caryophyllales; family Amaranthaceae; genus Spinacia; species Spinacia oleracea. The sequence continues at coordinate 188,354,662 of NC_079490.1, forward strand.
GTAGTCCAAGTTAAAATAAGTGACCAGAAAATACATTCCCTGTTAAGTTATTTGGATTAGATATGAGGAAATTGCTTGATTTTGAGTATTCGATTGGATTACTTTGACCCTAGCGTCAGTTGTTTTGACCATCCCCTGAAATATCTACGAGTAGCTAGGTTCAAAGATTCAGACGTTAGACCAGAGAGTTTCTGGAGAAATCTTACATTGACATTTATCATTTATGTGAATATTCTTTGAACTTTGACGCATATTTCTGTGCCTTACTTCTGTTAAAACCAGATTTAGAATCATCAATGACACCTGGCTGGACTAATATCTCTTGTGCGGTTGTGCCTTGTAATTTAAATGAGAATAGTTTGCATAAATAAGGTACTTAGATGCAAAAGCTGCACGTATAAATGGAGATATTTTGGTGTCATATGTGTCTATTCCTTGTAATTGGACAAACTCAAATTTGTTCACGAGCCTTAACATGTTCATTAATAAATTTAATAAAAAATATTGATGAAAAATATCAAACCCATAAATGCTACATTGGTCATATTTCTTTTTGATTGGGGCTCCAACCATGTGCAACTTGAAATGGTGAATGACTGGGTTAACTATATCGTGTTTCAACTTTTGATATATTCATGGACTGTAGTAGCTCTGAATAATAGTGGTACTCATATGACATATCTATTGTGGCATGTATGAAGTTGGAATGTGGCATGGCGAATTTTTTATTAAACTTCATTTTGTTACAGGCGGAGAAGAAAAGACAATTGAATTTATGGAAAGCCAAAGTATCATAAGTTCTGGCTCGCCCCTTTTGGAAGAAGCATATACTTATGGTGTTGTAGAGCATCCATTCCCTCTCAAATACTTCATGAGGGAGTGGTATCTTGGGAAAGATTTCTATCAAGCTGTTAAAATTGGCATAGTTCAATATGTAAGTACCATGATTGAGGAGTAAATGCAAAACATTACCAACTTCATATGAAGTTGATCTTTGATTCATATGAATATTCTGAATAGCAAAACATTACCAACTTCATATGAAGTTGATCTTTGATTCATATGAATATTCTGAATATAAAGAGGGTTCAAGATGTTAATATTACAAAGTAATATCATGTTATTTTGTGTTCGATATGCTATTTTGTGGTTAATCTTAGTAGTGATGATTGTAAAATGGCAGGCAAGTATAAGTTGTCTTTAGCATTTCAGGCTTTGATCAATTATGATATTTAATCTCAAGTAGAAACATTAATTTGTATTAACCTTTTCACTTGTCAGATGATACTGAAGTTGATATGTGCACTATTAGCAATACTTTTGGAAGCTTGTGGCGTGTACGGAGAAGGGAAATTCCAGTGGAATTATGGGTAAGATATGTCTTATTTTGAGTTTCTCGTCATAGTTTGGAAATTTTAAATAACTTTTTTTTCAAGACAAGAAAAGGTTCAGTGAATCTCTCCACATATTTTGTTGCCGTGATCAAATTGGTAATCGACAGGTATAGCATGCTTGTTGTACATAATAGGAGAAGGTGTGATTGGGATTTAGTATCGTATTCTGCCTCTTATGAGTTGAGTTTTATTGTTTTGTCATGTGTGCTTGATTTCAATTTCTGGAATTTCTTATTGCAGCTATCCCTATTTGGCAGCAGTTCTTAACTTCAGTCAGACATGGGCTTTATATTGCCTCGTTCAATTCTATTCAGTCACGAAAGATAGACTTGAACCAATCAAGCCTTTGGCAAAATTTCTTACTTTCAAGTCAATAGTATTCTTGACATGGTGGCAAGGAATAGCTGTTGCTTTCCTTTTCTCAATAGGAGCCTTCCGGGGTTCCTTGGCTCAGGAGTTGAAGACACGTATTCAGGACTATATAATATGTATTGAGGTTAGTCTCTTTTTAAAAAAAAATATTTTGATTAATTCACTTTATATTTTCAGCAATTTCATAATTGTTTACTAGAATGAATCTGCATTTTAATTTCCTCTGTGCCAGATGGGTGTTGCAGCTGTGGTTCATCTTTATGTGTTTCCAGCAGTATCTTACAAACGTGGAGAACGGTGTGTTAGAGATGTTGTTGTTATGGATGACTATGCAGCCTTAGGTACCCCTCCAGACCCAGAGGAGGTTAGGGATGGTGCCAAATTCACCAGGATGCGCCTAGCTCGACATGATGACGACAGAGAAAAGCGTTTAAATTTTCCTCAATCAGTTCGTGACGTGGTGGTCGGTAGTGGAGAAATCGTGAGTTTTCACAAACTCTCCCTTTTAATAAATACATTATAAAGTATGATATCAATAGTGATTGTAAACCAAACCTTGAATCTTGTTTGTATTTGGTAGATTGCGGATGACATGAGGTTCACAGTATCCCATGTGGTAGAGCCAGTTGAAAGGGGTTTTGCAAAAATAAATAGAACCTTCCACGAGATATCAGAAAATGTAAAGAAACTAGAGCTGAAGAGGAGCTCCAAGGATGATAGTGTGATCCCATTAAATTCATGGAGAAAAGATTTTAATGATGATGATCATCTTCCAGAAGGGAGTATTAGTGACAGTGGTTTGGCTTGGGGATCGAGATCACAACATGTCAAATATAGAAGTTCATCGTCCCAGTTAGGATAGCCCAGAGAAAGATGCTGATAGTTTACCTCACTTTTATACGAGTAGTCAAGTCAGTCCGTACTGACGGTCTGAAATCAGCATATCATCCCACTGGTGTGTTTAGTCACCTATTTTGTTTTCCTTGTATTTCCTAATCTAAGTTACGACCACGACCGATGACAGGTTAGAGGCAAGAGCTAATTTGACAAATAGTAGAAGGTGCTAACTGATTTTACAGTGAACAGCAGAAAATTAGATGTCTAGCTGATTTACTTGTACAGATAACAAAAAAAAAACCCAAAGAAAATAGAACCGTGTCTATTTGAACATATATCTCCTTGTAAATGAATAACAAAATTTGATAGTAATCATTGCATGGAGAAATAAATATGTTGAAACTTGAAACTTGAAACTATGTTTGTTCAAGATTATTATTGTATTTTCAACACCGCGCCACCTTTATATCTAAATGACAAGGTGCCAAAGTTTTAGTCAATCTCTCTTGGTTTCCCGATGTGTGAATGAATAACATCAGGGTTTTTTCTCTTGTTATTCTTTTTCTACATTTTGTTGAAATTTTCAGTTTCTTTTACCCTTTTGCAAAATGGATCCCTACTGTTTTAATAAACATCATCCCTTGGAACTGCGAGAAGACATCAAAGGAACGTTCTTTCTTGGGATCAAAAGAATGTTTTGAAGTTCAAGTTGATTTCTTTTTACCACTATTTTCTAGAGGCAAATTAAACTGCGGTCATAATTACCCTTCCATGCTTTATTGGTTTAATTCTTGTAATGATTTGTTCTCCTCTCTCATCCTTTCGGAGTTAGGTTGGTCCTATTTTAGGGGCTAATCTAGTTTTTATTTCCTTACCAAAATATTATCTCACACCGTTTCTTTGTAATTGCAACACTTTGTTTTTAGCGCTCAAGGGAAAACATATTTATGTAGGATCTTGTTAGATTCGTCTTAATGTATATTTTTCAAATATCAATTTTTTATAACTCTTACTTATTGATAATTAAATATATTAGTAGCTCAAGTTGTGCATTGGTAAACATGAAAAGCAAACAGAGGAAATTGACTTTCAAAATCAAAGAAATGAAAACTGACTATAATACAAAACAAGTTGTAAGTGGATGTCTACTAACTTAGTTGGTAAGGTATACAGGGATATTTCCCATACCTGAAATCGAATTTCATCTGCACTATGTGTCCCTTGAGATTCTCTTTACACCCAAAAAAAACACTAAGCTACTAAGTAGCATGAATCCCAAAAAGGGGAAAAGAAGTGTTTGGAGTTGGAAAAGTGGCAATGCACAAGCTATGAGCTATGAGCTATGAGCTATGAGCCATGAGCATAACATACCGAGTACAAAACATAGGCAGGCCCAAACTCTTAAACCCTAGAAATCCAACAGCACAAATAATACTCCGTAATTAGGGTTTATCAGAGCAGAGCAGAGCAGAGCACCAAACCACAATTTTTGCAGTTTATAACCCCCAACTCCCTCTCTCTTTCTCACCATTTACTCTTTCCTACCTCCTCCTTCCTTAATTCTTAAACTAAATTAAGTCATTGGTAGAAAGTTATGATCGTTGCAACGAGGGTTATAATAAATAATAATCTGTTGTAGTCGTGAATTTATATCGTGTAGATTTGTTGAATCTGGAACAAAAGAAACTCGATCAACTGAACAAAGACAAAGCGATTGAAATAGTCATGAAATTAGACTATTTCCTCTCCCTTGTACTTTGTTCCATTCTTTCGATCTTGTAATTTCATTTAATTTTTAGTTAAATAAATAAAATCTTAGAGCTATGATGAGAATTGAGATTGTCATGCACCACTCTGATTACCCGTGCTGATAACTTTCTATTACCCATTTTATCTCTGAGCTCTCTCTCTCTCTCTCTTTTTATTTTGAGGCAAGGGAGTTCAAATGATACGGAAGTTGATCCTTTTTATTTGGAGGCCTCCGCCTCACATTTAACGTTTACTCCCTCCGTCCCTTAATACTCGATCTATTTTGACTTTTTATACTATTCACATAATTCACTTTGACCTTATTTTAGTATATGAAAACAAATGTTAGTATATATTATATTGTTTGGCTTCATCTTAATATATATATTTTCAAAATATCAATGTTTTTATAATACGTAGGTAAAGATATTGGTGGTCAAAGTTGTGCATTGGCAAGCATGTTCGGTCAAAACAGGTCGAGTATTAAGGGACGGAGGGAGTACTATTTTGTTACAATTTACAACTAATTCTTACTCAGTCGTTGGTCCCTTTTTGTTTTTTACTGGGTACTTTTTTAATATCTCTTTATAAACCACTTTACTATCCATGTACAATATTTACTCGGTCGTCGGTCTCTTTTTTTTTTTTTTTTTTTTTTTTTTCCGAATAGATAAAGTTAATTAGTTGCATTATGTGGAAATGGAGCAACAATGCACCATAGACATCCTTTTCCCTTTTCCCTTTTCCCGACCACGAAAACGATAGATGTGTTGGCAATGCAAGTTGCATAAAGCTTAAACTTGGGAGGCCATAGCTGCTAATGACTGTTGGAAAACTCCAATATACAAGTTGCATAGTAGACAAGTATAACTTAATTGTCCTATAAAAGGACCACTCTTATGGCCATTATATCTCACACAACTAAGATCTTCCTTTTATTTTTCTAAACACGATTAGTAAAAATCGCTTCTATCATGACATCTTTTGTGCTTGTGATTTTTGCAGTTATTGGTGTATGTTTTTCTTTTTGTTTATCTACTTTGCGCTAGAGTACGTACGTGGAACCTATAAACTTATTTAAATCAACATTCTAGCTATAACTTATTTAAATCAATATATATAATTTCTACAAAGATTGATATATTGCCTTTAATTATATTTCTTTTGTTTACAATATTATATTGTTTTTGTTTCCATTTGTAGCAGTTGGCCTTGGTACCAAGCCATGGCGCAGAGTCGCCTGCTGAATTATACTGGAAGGCAAAGTTGAGCAACATCCCTATGCCAAAACTTGTCAAGGATTCTTTGGAACTAGGTCCGCTCATAATTCATAATTCATAATTCATAATTCATTAAATGTTAATTGTTTCACTTCATAATTCATTAATTGTTGTTTCATAAATTAATTAATGTTTTTATGACCTGCTCATCCCTTCTCCATGCAAATTAGACCATAAACACAAATACACAATATCAACTTAAACCACGTACTAAAGATGTCATCATTTCAACAACGTAACATTTCAGTACCTTTGGATTTAATTTATTTATATTTTTGAATCAACTTTTAAGGATGATTTGCTTTGCATTATGGTAATTTAGGTACAAAGGATGGAATTAGTACGAAACTCAACCTAATGAATTATGGACACACCAATATGGATCATGATTTCGAAAGGTTGGCACCCTTGTACAAGCGTGGCTTTACGGGTGCGCAACTACCTCAAGATGGCAGAGTCATGTACTTTACAGAAGAGATGTTACTCAAGAAATTAAAAATGAAACTGGACTTGATTAAAACTGATAATGAAGCCAAGTTTTTACCAAAATCAAAGTCCGTTGTGTCATCTAACAAGCTCCAAATGATCCTTAATCATCTATCCGTGGACCCTAAGTCAATTGCTGCTCAAGATATTGCAAAGACGGTCAAAGAATGTGCAGATAATGGTGTTAAAGGAGAGGTCCGATACTGTGCAACTTCATTGAAGGGTATGGTTGATTATGTTAATTATAAGTTTGGAAAAAATAACAACTTGAAGGTAACAGTGTTATCTATGGAACACGACATAAAAAGTGTTATGGAATACAACATTCAAAAGGTACAATGAGTAACCCATACGCGGTGTTTCTTTGTCACAACATAAAGAAGACGAAGATGTATGATGTTTCATTGATTGGTGCTAACGGGAAGCAATTGAACGCGTTTGCTGCTTGTCATATGGATACTTCTTCGTGGAATCCTAAACATTTGGCGTTTCAACTTCTTAAAATCAAGCCAGGGAGTAAGCCTATATGCCATTTCCTTAGTGGAAATGATTTAGTTTGGCTTCCTAAATCCTAAATCCTAAATCCTAAATCCTAACTAATGTGTTAATTTCCACATATGGATCCTAGCTTAGGTTCAGGGCTCAAGTACGTACTATAGTTATATATATATATATATATATATATGTATATATATGCATAGGGGTGCAAATAAGCTAGGACGTTCGCGAACAACTCGCGAACAAGCTCGGTCAAAGCTCGGTCAAAGCTCGTTCATTAAGCAATTGAACGAGCTCGAGCAAATATTTAAGGCGCGTTTGTTAAACGAGCTTTACTCGAACAACATCCCGTTCGGCTCGTTATTGTTCACGAACAGCCCGTTTATATCTCTTTTGTAACTCGTTAGTAGCCCGTTTATAACTCCGTTATAGCTTGTAAAATATTTTAATAGAATAATACAAATTTAAATATAGAATATGTATTATTTTGTATAATGGTAAAGTCTAAATTTAATATGGTAAAAAGTAAACAAATTTTAGGAATTATATATCTAGAAACTCAATAGTCAATGCATATTTGCTTGAATTTTGTCAATTATACATTCATATTTCCTGCTTCCTCTTTTAGTCTTCTCAATCACGACAATCAACAAGAATTTTGCTGGACTTCCAAATTAGCTACTTCTTCATATTTCGTCAATCTTTATGGCCACTATAAGTACCCTTGAATTGAATAGGTTTTCGATCATTTACTAAAACCCGTTTAAAGCTCGTTAAGATTTGAGCTCGAGCTCGAAATACAAACGAGCAAGCTCAAGCCGAGCCCGAGAAAGTATTTTATTAAACGAGCCTGGCTCGAACAAAAAAAATTAAAGCTCGTTCAAGCTCGAGCCTGCTCGAATACCAATGTTCCTTAACAAGCTTAGCTCGATAAGGTTATTACTCGACTCGACTCGGCTCGGCTCATTTGCAGCCCTATATATGCAGTACTGTGATAACGGGAAATTAACAAGGCCCGGTAAATAAGCACCTATGCTTCCTAATTCCTAGTTATTCTTAGTTAAAACTTTATCATGTGTGCCACCGTACATTTGCTAGCTACATGTAAATGTCGTAATCATCAACTTGTATAAATGTATTTTCTTTCACGTTAATGCCCTTCCTTGGTATTTTTGTTTTTGTTAATGTATTTTTCTTACATATATAAATTACTTTTAAAAAAGTAAATAGTGGTGTACAAGGTCTTATCAGTAAATAGTACTAGTTTGCTTAATTGCAAAGTCATCATAAGACGTACACTAATCGTATGTACTACATACGTGCATGGTACAAGCTAGCTAGCTAGCTAGCTAGCTAGTATATAATGATAGAATATGATAATCAATAACAGAAGAATATATAGGACAAATCAGTGGTAATTAGAAATGATAGGTAGTATTAAAACACAATAATTAATTAAGAACACTAATGATAGGTAGTATTATGATAATTAAGTAAGAAGGAAGAGAAGCTAGGTAGGTACTGGTAGGTAGTATTATGATCGATCAGTTAGATTGAATATCAAGAGTAGCAAGCTGTTGAATATTCATGGGGTAAGAAACGTCGCTACCACCATTAAAGGCCCTCCTTCCTAAGATAACGTTGACATGTGATGTAGGATGGAAAGCATCCCAAAATACGTATTCTTCTCTGTTCATGCATGGTGTTTGGAATGGTAGACATGTTATTTGCCCTTGGTTTCGCCCGATCCCGCAACATCCACGGTCGATCACTTTGAATCCTGCAATTTTATTAATATCAGTTCAGTTTCATTCAGTTCAGTTCAGTTCAGTTCAGCCAAACAATTAAGATTAGAATGTACGTACCGTAAGCAGCAGGACGAGCGAGGATGTCACGGAACATGTTAGCAATATCGACGTAAATGAATCTAGAACCAGGAAGTTTGGAATTGAGATTGTTGAGCATTGTCTTGACATTTGCATTGAAAGGTTGTACTAGTAGGTTCACAGCTTCAGAGCAATTCCCAGTAGGACTCTGTGCTAATAGGCTTGGGATGCATCCCATCATTCCTAATCCTGCTATTGCAAACTTCCTCCCTCCTAGATTATACAATTTCTGCATTTCAACAAACATATATATGTAGTCAATCATGCACGTACATCATTATAATTATAAATATATTGAAGAAAGATTGATCGATCCATCGTTCGACTTACAGTGAGCTGAGTGGTGTATTGTTGTACCAAGAGGTTTGCATATTGCTGGGCATTGTATTGATTTCGAGTTGGATAATTGGGCATAAGATAGTTGTTTAAGTAATCATTACTTCCCATTCCTACAAAGAACAAGCATTGTGCCAAACTTCTACTCATTTCATCTGCCCCAAGATTAGCTGTTATTTGGTCTAATGTGCTCTCAAAGTTCCGAACTTGCTGATTAAACGGTATGCGTCCAACCTAACACAACCCACATCCAACAACTTACTTGTATTAGTTTTAACTACATACTATTTAACTTTTATGAGTCCAATATCTATTGTTCAATTTGCTACCAATATAAAATAGTTTGACAAGGATAAATTTCATTATATATACATGGTGTGTTGAATAACTTGAATTTCTGGATCGACTTGGTAATTCACGAGTTTGGATTATCAAGAATTTCAAATATGAAATTACCCTAATTTCAAACACATATTCCCTCCGTCCCTTAATACTCGACCTGTTTTGACTTTTTGCACTATTTACATATTTCACTTTGACCCTATTTTATTTCGAGTATATGGAAACAAATGTTAGTATATAATATATTGTTGGCTTCATCTTAATATATATTTTCAAAATATTAATATTTTTATAAGTTTTTATAATATGTAGTTAAAGAAATTGGTGGTCAAAGTTGTGCATTGACAAGGGTATCTGTTCAAAACAGGTCCACTATTAAGGGATGGAGGGAGTATTTAATAAATTCTAATAAAAAGGCTACGTTTAAAACATACCAAAAACAAATAATGATATAAAAAGAATAAGATTTTTTTTCATATTACTACCTTTTAAGTTTCAGATTTTTTTATTTAGCACCTTATAAAATATAATTTTATATTTACCACCTTAATTTTATAAAATATTTATATTCACTACATTTTAAGGGATTCCATCAAATTTTCCGTCCATATGGCCACACTTAACCAATTTTAAAAAAAAATTCTCCTCTTTCATTAGGTTTTCAATTAGAAAAGTTTAGGTAAATAATGACACTAATGAAAATTTGGATGAAATTCGTCAAGAGGTGATGAATATAAAATATTTCATAAGCTAGAGCGGGAAATATGAAATTAAATTTAATAAAGTGGTAAATACAAAAACCTAAAACATAAAAGGTGATAAATATCAAAATATTCAAAAGAATATAAGATATCAAGTCACTACACAATTCATAACATCGTTCAGGTCAATAAGAGTATCTACTGCGCATCAAATGCACTATTGTACCTAATCTAGTAAATATTGACAACTAGTAAAAACTCAATTGGTCCAAAAAAACACTTATTAGTACGTGTATCTAACTCTAGATGCACTCGGCGGTATAATAGATATTTGTATAAGGCCAAGAAAAACACAAGTGACTAACTCGGTCTCGCGCACACATAAAATTGCCTGGAACAAGGCAATTAATTACTGATATCGTGGCAGTTAATGTCCTCATGAGAAAAACAAGTAGGTATGGTTATTTACTGCTTTGGTAATTGGTACAGACCTGGTATGTTTTAAATACTCGTAATAATTAATTGGTTCCATTTAGTACCAATCACAATTCAATTCCTTTTTACGTACATTTATCTTCACTAGGTCAAAAAAACTTTTGACTTGAATGGGATCGAGTACTTTGTATTTGTATGAACAACGTAACAAAAAGTAGAATCAAAGGGCTAAGACACTTGCATCATTATTATATACGGAGTAGTAACAAAAAGAGAGAAGTTAATACGTAATGAGCACGTTTTTTGTAGTTAATTAAACTAATTGATATTTACATGTTAGTACTATAAATTTGTTAATGCAGATCAAGGGCATCGAGATGATGTATTTTACGACAGGATTTTCGATTAACAACGGCCCCTTTTTATGATGGGTTCGCGACGTCGTTAATCAACAATTATTGGCCTTTAGCGACGGGATTTCCAGTGGTTAATAGTACAATTTCTTGTAGTGAAATAATAAGAAATTAATTAAAATAAATCTTGAACATAAAACGGAAAACAAATTATTGTTTAAAAAAAACTTACAAAATTCCTGCCAGTAGCATCAAGAATGCCAGCAGCAGCCGAAGCATAATTGACACCGTAACGCATTTGATCTCCTCCTCTTGCTTCTGAGTATGCTGGGGTTAGTGGCAGACCTAGTGACTCCGCTGCAATTTTATCAAATAAACTCAGATATTTAATTTAATTGCATGTCGAACACAACTTAATTACATAATAAGTAAAGTAAAGTTGAATGTATATATTTCATAAATGTACCAAAGTTCATTAGTCTAAAGTACTCTGCCCTGGTTTACTACCTTTCTAGTACTTTGATAGTAAATCGGTAAATATTACTTGTACTCCGTAACGTACACATTTTAAAATTTAAATCGTTCTTCAAAAATAATTAATTAGCTAAATTGATCATTAGTTACATCATTAGATGTGTGATTTGGTAATGCATTTCTAAATTCCGAAAATATAATAACTGTTTAGTACTACACAAACCTTGTTAGTTATTTCACCTAAAATATAAATAATATTCATGCACACTAAAAAAAACAAAAGTTAATGTACGTGCGTAAATTAGAATAACAAGAAAATAAAAAACAAGGGTCGAATTGAATGAGAGAAAAAGAAATACCGATAGCATCAACAATGGTGTAGGCATTAGAGAAGCGACCAGTAGGACCATCATTAAAGTCAATGCCATAAGGATAATAATTAGCTTTTGCAAAAGAAGGCAAATTATTGTTATTCCCATTGTCAATTAACGAGTCTCCAAAAACAAACATGGCCGGAACTAACGCCCTTTTCCTCGACATCTCCCCATTCCCATTCGATGGTGGTGTCGCCGTCGTTACATCGCCGCCGTAATCTTGGCCTAAGCATGCACTCATCGACAACGCCGCCACCACCACCACCACCAACATTAGCATTACTACCAAACTCCTCATCTTGTTTTTATTTAATTGGTGGTTTGAGAAAAGAGTGTGGTGCAATGTGGAAATGAAAAGAGTATTTAAAAAGTGGACAAGGGTAAGAACTAAGAAGTTTGGTAGGAAGGTAGTAATTGCATTTGTATAATAATTACATTGTATAAATGTGTAAATATTGACTTGTGGGTTCAATTTCAAGGTGCACTTTGGTGATAGTATTAAACATCAACTCTGACCACTTCATTTACTGTCATCTCCTCCCAACTGCCCATGGTAAGACGCGGCAATGTAAATACGCATTATTATTATTATTATTATTATTATTATTATTATTATTATGCATACGCAAGTTAATACACTTGTGGTTCAATTCTAAGGTGCACTTTCATGGTAATTATTATATTTATACGTACTCCGTATTAATATATTTCCTTAGTATTACAATACATACATCATTTTGACTTTTTATATTACCCCCCGTTTCTTTTTGTTTGTTATGTTTGGAATTTTACACGTTTATTAACGTATAATAAAGATTCTTTTTCTTTTTTATTAAAAAAATAAATCCAAGCTCAATCCAATAATCATTACAACAACCAATAAGATTGTTTTATTTATCAAAATGAACTAATAATGGAAAAGCACAAAGAATGCTAACTTAACATACTTGGGAAAATGTAAAGAAATTTAATGAGTTAAAAAAAATTGGACCAATTAAAATTAAAATATGGCACAGTATAATAAGTTTATAAAAGGAAAAATTCTCCCACGTAACAAACATTGTGAAATACCCTAAAAGAAATACGTAACAAACAAAAAGAAACGGAGGGAATGGTTATTTTTTTAATATAGATAGTGGAAAATGTGTCAACTTTTTTAATATATATAGTTGGTTGAAATTGTTAATTATGTGTTGTGATCAGCTGAGTAGGGGAGTAACATTGTAACAATAACAAACAAGATAGATGGAGCTAGTATAGTATCGAGTACTCCGTAGTAGAATGCATGTGATATGTCATATGTCGAATAGAAAACAATTCTAGCAATAGTCAACTACTGCTAAAAACTCTGCATTTCCAACTTGGCTACATTTACTTCTTCTTCCATTTTTTTGCAAGTTACTAGTTAGTAGTTACAATTTAATACCCTCCTCGGAAATAGCTCATCAATATCATTATTGTTATCTTTATACAACCGTGACTTATGCAATTTGTATTTCCACTATTTATATTTTACGTTTTTTTACTATTAGGCAATAGGCATGCATGTTAACAACAAAAAAATAGTGTTTGTTGTTGAGATAATGAGTTCCTATTAATAAATATATAAGTTCGAATCACTACCTTAAAGATGATCAAAAGAATCATAATAAGAGACCTCTTTATTAACAAAGAAGGTTACTAGCCCTACAAGAATCTGTATCTTTAACGACAACTTAATTACGACGGGTTAAAAATCTCGTCGTAAAAGCCTTTTGCGACGGGGCAAACAACCAAACAAAGACGGGAACAACCGTCTTAAATGTCTTTTATGACGGTTTAACGACGGGATTTTCCATTAACGACGACCCCCTTTTTTGACGGGTTCGTGACAGGAAATCCCGTTATTAATCAACGATTATTGGCCTTTAGCGACGGGATTTCCCGTCGTTAATGGTACAATTTTTTGTAGTGTAGAAAAAGAAACCACCACAGGAGAAAAGGGTCAGTCTCTTTTTACTCCATTCTAAACTTGATACTAGTATTCCCTCCGTCTCAAAATGTTCTTTACGTTTGATATTTTGCATGTGATTTAACGATTAATAAATGTGCATTGAGATTTCTCTATGTTATTTTTTTACTTAAACAGGGAAAATTCCGTTCATTTATAATATTTCCACTTTTATAAAAAAAAAATCTGACATTGTAATATTACCCTCGTAATATTAGCTAGGTAAATTAGAGCGTCCTCCGAATATCTATAATTGTATATACTTCGTATATGGATGATGATATATTATAAATTACTCCGTACTCCGTAGTATATTAATATTGCGTTGAAAAATTATTTGAGCCATTATACTCACTCAAATAAGGGAGTATTGTTATTTCAATGTTCCTAGTAATATTTTTTGTGTGTGTGAATGAGCCAAAAGGACAATATAAGTACAAATGAGGGCAGAGAGAATCGAACATGCATGAGACTATTGTACACAGATACTCAATTTTAACCACTAGACTAATACTTTATTGGCCTTTCCTAGTAATTTATAATCTTGCTAAAACCCAATGTACGAAATTGAATAAGTAGTCGTAGTATAAATTCGTAACAAGTTAATCGATGACAACAATAATAACTTGTAATATACACAACGGAATAATACATAAATTGACGGTCATAATAAATGCAAACAATTGTACAAGTAATCACATACTAAGAAGCACATAATGTGACAACGATAGAATAGTCTTTAATAGACACACATCACACATCCTCAAAAGAGGTATTACAAATCCGAGTTTGGTTTCTCCATTTTATTCTTTAATTACAAAGAAATTTATGTTGTTAGTACACTAACTAGTATTCATATATTTCATTTGGTATAGTCAGTGCATAAGGGATGTTAGTTGTTAGTGGTTCAACGTTAAAAAATCCACATTGCTCTTCAACCTGCGAGTCAGGAAGACAATGTAACAATTGATTGATGCAACGTTAACGAAAAAAAGAAAAGAAAAAGTATAGCTACCTTTTGCTGAAGATACTTGTTTGCGGCCCTCAGGACACCCTCCTTAACAATGACATCAAAAATAATTTTCTATTAAATTCAAAAGAATATAAAAAAAAGATACTCCCTCTGTATTTTAAAAAGAGATACACTCTCCTCAAATATTAGAAAAAAAGAGATACACTTTCCTTTTTTGATATATTTTGGTATCCACTTTCAATTATATCAATATTTTTTTCTTTCTTGTGGTCCCCACACTTACTCACATCATTTTTTAATATAGTAAATAATTCACTAACTACCCCACTTTCATCTTATTTTAATAAATTCATCTCACTCTCCTAAAACTATGTGTCGGCCAAGTGTATCTCTTTTTAAAAGACGGAGGAAGTAACATTAAGATGTATTTCTATTTTCCTGGACATTTATTTAGCATTATATTCCCTTGGTTTCGGTGGATATTTATTTAGTTATATTGGGTCTTTTTAGATTCGTCTCAACACATATTGTCAATATATATCTGCTTTTTACAGTTTTTACCGTTACACAATTAAAGGTCAAAGTTATACATTGACGAACTTGTCCAGTCAAAATAAATACTCGTAACTAAAATAAATAGAGAAACTAGTATATTACATGAACCAAGCAATTAATTGTAAAATAGAAAGGTGATAATAGCAGATGAGCAAAGATTTAAACTAACCTTGTTCTTCAAAACTTGAATCTCTTGAGACATAATTTTCATCTGCAATTCGATAATGTGTGTATTAGATGTGGTGAACCATAATCAAGCTTGATTTAATTACATTTTTGTTTTCTGTAACAACATAGATTGGCTAGAAAAGGCTATTTTTAATGAAGTTTTTTTTATTTAAAATGTTATAAGTAGTACATCTAGTTTAACTCAGGTGGATTATTTTTCAATTAAGGGACTAATCCTAAGGAACTATATATGAATAGCATAACGAGTGTATTAATTAAAATATTGAAAGCACGTACCTTGGTAGCACGAATTTGGTAGATCCATGACTCGAGATGCTTCTCTAGTGCATGCAACTCATCCAATGTCATTGCTCCTTCAGCCCCTCCAAATATGGACCTGAAACTAACACACTCTTTAGTCAATTTATTTCAAACATGTGGAAGTAATATTATGCTCATGTGTTTCTTATACCAGAGCCCTTTCTCCAGCAATTTGATCTCTTGAGTCATCATGTTTACTTCGTCCTTGGATTCCTATACCAAGGGGAAAAAATAGCAAACCAGTAAATTTCATGACATAAAAACAAGCCAAATACTAAGAGTTTGTCAAAGGAGGACCAACCCCAAAACAAAGCACCTTAAGCTGATCGTGACCTTTGCGTCACGTTGGCTCTGATACCATGTCAAATGACCAACTCAACCAAAAGCTTAAACTGATGGTTGGATCCTCAAGATTAGTTTTATACTCTATCAAAGTTAGTAAGAACAAGATCAATGAGTCTTGTCTTAACACTTTTTTCAATTGCCATATCAGTATTACATTAATCACTATTTTATTAGGGAACAACTGATGGCATTTCAGTAATCACATTTTGGTGTCGCTTATCTGAAAGACTTTTAACATTGAACCCAAAAGCTCTCAAAGAAAAAGTGTAACATACCAGCAAGCGCTTATGTACGTCCGTCTCGGATTCAGCCGGGAGAAAACCACTGGTGCACTTCATGTACCTCTCAATCAGCCCTTGCATGGTTCTTTACCAATTATACAAAAGTTAACCACGATCATTAAAATATGAATATTAGCTTAAAAACATACGGGTGTAATATAAAGGCCATATTTAGCAATTAACGGTTAATCGTTAGTTGTTAGCTGGTTTTATTGTCGATCTGTTAGACGTTAGGTGTTTGTATTATCAAGTTGAATTAGCTGCTTGTGTAGAGTTTGGTGAATTAGGTGTTAGATGGTACGGAGTAGTTGTTTAATGTGTAAATAATCATTAAACACATTAACATAAAATGATGCAAACCTTGTTATTAGTATTTTGGACCCAAATTGCTTTTTCAAAATTAAGCTGATTGATTAATTTTGTGAGATCTGGGATTAGCGTAAATAATGATGAAAGAAATCAAGATATGCAGGCATTGTAAGATACTTTTTGTTTAGTATTAATTAAGAGTACGTAGGTTTTTTGTCTCTGATTTCTTGCCTTTTAACTTTATCTTTCTTGTGCATGTGACACCCAATATCCCCAAACAAGTAATTTTATTATTTTCAACAAAAATGGAATTCGAAATATCTAAGAAAATCAACAAAATTCTTTACTCGATAATAAGCAATAAATATTTATCACTACGTAATGGATTTTAGCCTATATTCCTCCGTGTTAAAATGATGTTTAACACTTTTCATTTTAGTACGTTTTATAATATTCTTTATAATATGCTCTATTCTATTTATAGACATAAAAGTTTACTATCTTACATTTATTACCACACAACATTTACAACTTTTCACTTAATTTCTCTTAATTTATTCGTGTTTTGTTTTTACACACGTCCTTTTTATACAATTATGTTACTTCACATATATTTTATTATATTTAGCAACCTTTTAACCCTCGTACTCTTTCTCTTTTGTATTAATATTTATACAAATAGTAACTATAAAGATTATTTCAAAACGAAAATAGTAATTGATAGCATGCAATACCTAATACTCCACCTCTTATAGAATATTTGAAAAGAACAAAAATATATACTCCATATCTTCACCCCCACCAATCCCTTTTCCATGATAAACATCTACCTCACATGTAACAATTGAGAAAATGACTAGCTTTAAGACCTAATTAAAAGGTGTTGAAATCATTAGTATAAAATAAGGCATCAATATATAATAGTAAAAGGGTAAAAGAACATTTATTTTGCGTTTAACAACACATAATTAGTTGATGATGTGACGCGACAATGATACTACGTACTATTGTAAGAATACTATTTGATCTTTTTTTGTGGAATTCACAAAAAAGTTCCAAGGAGTTCATAGTATTAATTAAAAAGTTAATAATTTCCCTAAACAAAAATGAAAAAGTTGATAGAACCACATCTAAAAATTCATTGGTAACCACATAATAATAATAATAATAACGGCAATTTTTGTGTAAGACCGCCTTACCGGAAATACCACTTTGATTGTTTAACTAATTGGTTTTATTGGTTAACTAATTAGTTCTAGTGTTTAACTAATTATTTTCATTGTTTAACTAATTAGTAACTAATTTGTTTCAGTGCTTAACTAATTAGTTCAAGTGTTTAACTAATTGATTTTATTGCTTAACTTATATGACATCAAGGTGGTCTTTTCTGTAAGACCGCCTTATATAAAAGTTTTATTAATAATAATAATAATAATAATAATAATAATAATAATAATAATAATAATAAATAATAAATAATAATAATAATAATAATAATAATAATAATAATAATAATAATAATAATAATAATAATAATAATAATAATAATAATAATAATAATAATAATAATAATAATAATAATAATAATAATAATAATATACGTACCCTTTAGTAGAGAGTTCATAGAGCTTGCCTTGAGGTGAAAAAACAACAACACCAACATCAGCATCACAAAGAACAGACAACTCCTTAGCCTTTTTAAGCAAACCAGCTCTTCTCTTACAGAAAGTAACTTGTCTATGCACTGGATTCACTATCCTCTTCAGTTGCACCTTACCACGCGCCATCTCGATCGATCTTTTCTTTATTTTTTCCACAAATTAAATTTTATTAACCAAAAACTAATTGATTAACTCAAATTTCCCCCTTTTTTTTTTATTTATGAAATTATTTATGTAAGATTTTTGTGATTGCTTAATAGCAAACAACCCCCCACTAGTTTGAACTAGCTTCGGAGTTGCCGCTTGTTAAATTTTTGAGTTTTTTTGGGCTTCGGAACTGAAGCTTTGCCTTTGTTTTTTTCCATTCTTAGGAATTGAATCCTCTTATATACTCATTTTATTTTGCATCTTTAATTAATAATTAATTAACAGTATTTTATAATTTAATTAGAGTAACTTTTTAATTTAATTGAAGTTGGACTGTCCCTTTTTTTTTTGGAGTATTTATTTATTATATTTAATATGATTATCAGATTTTAGTGCTCTTCCAAGGTGGCTAATTATGGGTTAAATTTTAAGTATTCTGATTCTTTGGAATGACTTATATAATTGATTATGCCTAGGGGTGTCAAATCGGATCAACGGATCGGGTTTGGGTCGGACTCATCGGATTCGGGTTGAAACGGATCGGATTGGAACGGATTAATTTGGCTAACGGGTCGGATCGGATCGGATTGAAAACTTAACGGACCGGATCGGGTCGAATTTTTTATTCACGGATTCATATCGGATCGGGTTGTAAACGGGTCGGATTGTAGTCGGTTTGGGTCGGATCGGATCGGATTGGAATACGACGGATTGTTAACGGGTTTAGTCGGACTATAACGGGTTCGGGTTCATGTCGGTCGGATTCATATCGGATCGGATTCATTTCGGGTCGGATTCATATCGGATCGGATTCATTTCGGATCGGATTCATATCGGATCGGATTAATCGGTAATAGACTAAAACGGGTTGGATTGAAACTAATTTAGCCTGGTTACATTGGATTCAGTTTTATATTGGTTCGGGTAATTATCGGATCGGGTTATTTGGTAGCGGGTTGGAATTTGGGTCAATTCGGTTCCAAATTATATATTCATATCGATGACTTAATTAGGGGACGAAAATAATAACTAACTTTTAAAAGTAATAAGAATTTAAGATTAGTAATATAAGTTATTGAATATATTATTATATCGATGAGTTGGAATTAGTTCGGATTAAACAGGTCACGGATTAAAAACGGATCGGATTAAACGGGTCATGGGTTGAAACGGGTCGGATTAAACGGGTCACAGATTAAAAACGGATCGGATTAAACGGATATTCCTCGGGTTGGAACGGATTCGGATTTAAACGGATCGGATCATAAACGGGTTTCGGATCGCTTCGGATCGGATTAAATGGATCCGGATTGTCACGGATCGGTCTGTTAACGGATTCGGATCTTAATCGGATCAATACTAACGGGTTGGGTCGGATTTGGGTTGAATATAATCGGATCGGATCGGATTTCGGATTTTAACTCGCGGGTTCTAAACGGTTCGGATTCTAAACGGTCGGACAAACCCATCGGGTTCACTGGGTCGGATTGAGAATTGACACCCCTAATTATGCCATTTGTTGTCGAATGTTAGTAGTGAAAATACTGAAGACAGTTCACACACTTGTACGGATAGTGAGGGTTAATTAGTTTAACGAATCACAAATTATTCATCAAAGCAAGTATATATTTATCCTATACAAATATACAATTCATCAACTTAATTAGGTATATTTCATCTGTTTACCTATTCCGAACTCACAAGTGTTTTAATTACCCTATAGTCCTCTATACAGTGTTATGGGTGACGGTGTTGTATGTGATAACTTTAGTGAAATCGTTTTCCTTGCTTGCATATTATTGTCAACACTAGTCTAGGGGTATTTTAAACGTTTTTCTTAAAACGCCCGTATTTAGTGTTGGAAAATACGATTTTGCCCGTTTGATGTTCACCCCATTGATAATTATATTATAATATCTTTTTTTTGTGATTTACCGCCTAAAGAAAATCAAATTTTTATTTACCACCTAAAAATCTCAAAATTTTAAATGACCACCTAAAAAATGAGATTTTTAACAGAGGGCCACACTTCAGTCAATTACAAAATTTTATATAAGGCGGTCTTACACAAAAGACCACATTGGTTTCATATAAGTTAATCACTGAAACTAATTAGTTAAATATTGAAACCAAATGGTTAAATAATGCAACTAATTAGTTAAGCAATGGAACAAATTAGTTAACTAATTAAAGTGGTTTTTCCGGTAAGGCGGTCTTACACAAAAGTTACCGTCAATCAATTTCATTTTTTTATAAGAAATAAAAAGTTAATGAAATGCCTCAATTAATTTCAAACTTTTTGATGCAAATTTGTGATTTACAAGAATATTTGAAGAACCAGTTGAAGAAGTTGTAGTCGTGTGTTTTATAAGAAATTCATGAGGTAGCCGTTGGGAGTGGGCCACACTTCACACCGGTTAACTATTCTGTTAACAGGTGATGAATTTTTTTTTTCTTTTAGGTGGTTATTTAAAACTTTCATGGAGCATAAGGAAGTTGGGAAAGAGATGAGAGTTAATTAAATACATGAAATCGTAGAATAATATAACATATAAGAAGCATTATCGTTATTGTGGCCCCTGCATGACATTTTCATATACTTTCTATTTTTCAGGTGGTAAAAAAACAAGTTTTTTTTAGGTGATAAAATACAAATTTTAGTTTTTTAGGTGGTAAAAAATAATTTTTCAATTTTTTTAGGTGGTAAAAAATAATTTATCCTAAAATAAAAGGCGGGTCGATCTCTTCAATAGATTGCATATATGTGAAAGAGTATATATATAGATAGAAAAACATATGATTAATCATTATAAATAAATAGTTCTTTTTGATGACTAAGTGGTGGCAAAGGCAGAAACAAGGTTCCAATAAGATTGGCATCTTTTAGTCTTTCATACCAATTAGCGGTTGATAAGGTTTAGTGTAGGCCATGGAATCACTTCTTAATCGATCACCAATTCCACTAACTTCCCCAAAAGCCGCCAGTGCACATTGGGAGTATGTTGTTCTATTTGAACCTCCACGTTTATCTATTTTGTCTTTTGTCGCCAAAAACAAACGCAAAACCCTGACCTAAGTATTAGGAAGAGAAATGTGAGAGAATGAAATCATTTAAGAATTAATGTCTGTGAACATCAAATGAAAAATTAATTTTATGCATGTTTATTAAGCATCCGAAATTGGTGTTTAAGAGAGAAAATAAAATAAAAAATTATAAAATAGATAGAGAGATGAGAGAGAAAGGAAGTGAAAGAACGAAACCATGCAACTTTTGGTGTTCATTAACACCAAATGAAAAATCAATATGATGGAAGAAGTGCTTGACATGTGGTAAATGATGACCAAACAAGGTTGTTTTTTTTTTAATTGCAAAAGTGATGCATATTTGTAAAATTTGCAATGACATAAAAATAATACTTACAAATTATTATTATTTTTTTAAAAAAGTATGACCATTTTTATTTTTTCATGCTGTATAAATAGATCCAATATTGACTCACTTTAAATCACAAAAAATATTAATTAATATGTCACTTTTTCTGTTTCCTAAATATCGTACTGTTTGATTTTCTTGTACACTAATTACATTTTACACTAGACCTGGCCATCTTTTGTTATTTATCATTGGTATTTTTGCTTTATAGTTCAATTACATTAACTTGAGTTAGCTAGATTAATGTAATAATTTATAGTTCAATTACGTTAATTTGAGTTACGTTAGCTAGATTAATGACGAGTAAATTGAATGGGATTCTTCTAAAGTCATGAATTTTGTTTTATTTTTATATCGGGTAACTTTCATTTATTGGGTTAACTTGAATTGGGTTATTTTGGGATATCGGGTTAATCGGGTCAGATTAGAAACAATTTTGTTGAATTCGGATTCAGATAGACGCGAGTCAGGTTAAATCGGGTATCGGATTTTATCGGGCCAGGTTAATTGCGGTTGTTATCGGGTAAAATCAGTTTATTGATTGCTACGGATCGGATGCCGTTGGGTTCAGTTAAAAGTTATCGGATGAAAAACGGGTTACGGGTCTCCTCGGGTTCCTAGCAGCTTGGGTTAGGGTCTTGAGTTCATGTTTAATCGAAATTCGGGTCAAGAACGGTTCAGTTCGGATCCATTTTGATCTCAGTATTTCTCATATATATTGGTTCAAATGTGGGTTGGTTTCGGTCGGTTTTTTTGGGTTGGGTTACTTTTTAACATCTCTACCTACCGATGCAAAGGAACAGAAACGGCTGCCCTCCAGGATTAGCATTGCTCCGAATTTGTGACACTCACAAACCCAAATAGAGTTAGGATATTATCCCAAAACCATGGAGTATTCTTTTTGAGAAAACAATGCATTAGGTTTTAATTTCGAAATTTATGTGAATTTTGTGATGGTTGAAACGGAATGACTTGGTTAAGAAATCAAGCTTATGAAAGAACAAACAAAAAATATTAAGGCAGTAACACTATATTAAGGCTAATTAATTCAACGGTTATGTAATAAAAAAAAATCTGTAACAATGACTTAATCAAAACAGTTGGGTACCACAAAGGAATAGGTAATGCTCACGTCTCAAAGCCCAAGCCCGACCAAGTCAATCGGCGCGCTCGTGTCCACCAAAATCTCTCCTTCCACTTTCTCAAACAAGGGAAAAGGGTGGCATTCTACCAATGTGAGACAATTTCCATTATTCACTATTTCTTTGGCTTTTCTCAACTAAAACTTCCAACAATATACTTCCTCATTTCCTCCGTCCTTATAAAATTATCTCAATGCAATTTTGGGTTTAATTTCGACAAATTGATTATGAATTGTTAGTGATCTATAAAAAAAACATAATAAGATGTTTATATTAGCGTACAAATGGCACAAACTCGTACTTTGTCATACATTAAGGTCACATTCTTTTTCTTAGTCATACATTAAGGTCACAACTTTTTTCCTTAGTGCATATGACGGGCATAAGGTATCAAAAAAATAGTGTAAATATATGTAATATTGATGTTATGCTTCGTATAAGTTGGCCACTTTATGGTGAAGACATTAGGAATCCTGTCAAATCACAACTTTAATTTAAGAACCTTAAAAGAATCTTCATGATAATAGGTTACGGCTGTAATATCCTTAATTAAGATATACTCCGTATATTTAATACTGTTACTCTTGTCTGTTGATTTAGTGGTGATTGGGCTAAACTTGGTAGGGAGAACCCTGTGTTCGATCCCCCGCAACAACAATTAGAAGGGATTGCAACCTATCAAACTAGAACTTGCCCCGAATCCAGATTAACCCTAAAGATGAACCGGGTGGTAACACCAAAAAATATAATGTTATTCTTATTTAGAATTTTATAACTACTTAGAATTTAAGGAAATCTACTCATTTATTTCCAATATATAAGAAAAAAATTATAATTATGTAAGATCTTACTTAATTCGTCTCATTGAATATTTTCGTAATACTAAATTTTAATTATTATGAAAATAAAGATACTAATGGTCAAATATGTACATTTTGACATGTAAACATCCAAAATAAGAAGAATAAAAAGAAACAGTAACAACTTCGTCTCGTTGTTTGTTACGCCTGTAATAAACTTAAATTATGATAGAACATACAAGAACTCTTTTTTAACACTTTCTCTCATTTTATCATACTACTTATTGGACAACGCGCTTAAGATAGGTAAGTTAATTTGGGGACCTTAATTGTAGCTGCTAGTATATTAATGTTTTTGAAATACTACATTAATAAACAAGGAAATGGCACAATAAAATATGCAAATACGTAGTGACAGTCTATACATTAGAAGTACAAGGTAATTGGAATATCTTCTTAGTCTAGAATGATTGAAGTGGATATGCCTGATGTAAGAGAGAAGCCTGTGTAAGAAGGTGGTCGATTAGATTCTGCATACCCGTTAACATAATCAGAATTACTAGTTGTAGGTAAGCCTCTAAAAGTTGATTTTTCGATTCTAAACCATATTAGCATGATTTAATCAAACAATTTATCAGATTGCAAAGATTAACAATATAAACCTAGTCAACTAGAAATATCAATGAATAATCAAACCATCAACAATAATAATAACGGATTTTTCATGAAATACCCCGAGTTTTTGCGGAATTCACCAAATGCCCCTCACAAATGATTTAATACGCAAACTAACCTTACACTTAACAGTATATATATATATATATTTACAATCCATAAATTTGGTTGGTTTTGAAAGCATCAGAACAGTGACAGTTAAATGCCACCATCAATTTAAAAAGATTAGAACAAGCACTTACAAAGTTACAATCTCCCATGAAAAAGACTCTCGAGGGTCGAGCAGAAACTTACCAGCTTCTATGGCATTCCTAGCAGCTAGTCTAAAATCATTCACAATTGAAGGTATCTCTTCTGTTGTTAGCCGCCTTGGAGTCGAGAACTCTGCATTAATTGTACCGTTGGCCTGATCTTGTGGTGTTACAGGCTTATCTGTGCAAGAGATTGGAGCATTGCCATTAGGCTGCAAATCTGTTGCAACAAAGAAGTTTTGGGTTATCAAATTCCAGAAGAAGAAAAAAACTAAACAGTTCAAAAATCACCCAGCAAGTTGAGTAAATAGAAACACAAATACAATTTCCCAATCCACCCAAAAAATAGAAATTTTATTATCAACTTAAAGCAAGTAAAATCGAAATAAAAGGTAAAGAACACAATATTGACAAGTCTCCTTTCTATAGCAAAGAAATAGAAGGAAATTAACACATAACCACCCTTAAATGACAGTGTTATTCCAGAAATCAACCCGACAAGAAAAATCGACAAAACCAGCTCTAAATCTATGTTTGCAATACAACATGCTAACAAATTCTTCACAGCTGAAAAAAGAGAGGTACTAACCAAATTAAGATAACAGGTAGGAGTATAAGGATTCAAGTACCTTCATTTGAAACCCGTCCAACATGCCATAGCTGACAGAAAAATATACCTCCTTTTTCATGCACAGCATCAACAATAGGTTTCCATGCTTCAACTTGCTCTTTTGTCCATATACCAGGTGTATCTGTATACCTGCACAATTAAAGTATTCTGAAGCTTACAGAAGAACTTCTGGTTTCTCTTGTTACTACTGATAAGTAATTCAAACGTACCCTTGAGCAGTGTCAGAAACTCCAGTTGCTTCAGATATGAGTAAACCTCCATTTGTAGTCCGCTGAGAATAATATAAAATTGCATGAGGTTGAGGAACATTTCTATATGACCTCTGTCTAGTCAGTGGCGCTAAAACAACCCTGATAAGAAAAGATAAGTGAGATTAACTTCAAAATGACTTTTTAGTAAACCACACTTCACATATCGCATAACAGTTCGGTATTAGGCAACCCACTTTGTTCTTCTGGGAACAAATATACGGAGTAAAACAAATCAGATCAACTAGGCATGAGAAGAAGTACTAAGAATGCTGCTATGCTAACGAATTTTAAGAAGGTCAAAAAGATCAAGAAAGTTAAACAAAAAAGAACAGATGACAGATTGCTATACAAGCATTGAACAAGAGCTTACAACTTCAATGTTTGATTCAGAAACAGACCGCTGACAGCAAGAGTATCATCTTACCAAAGGAAAACTTATCTCTACTTATAGGGAAAGAAGCTAACTAGTAGGTTTTTCCATTCACATACATCTTGACGATAACGTGTCAACGTGGATGAGTCAAATTCAAAAACCCCTAAATATCTTAATCGAGGAGCATATACAAGACTATACAGTAGAATGTCTGCTGCCTTTCTCTTGGCACATATTTCATCCGAGCATCTAGAGATCATATCCTTATGATTCCATCTTACAAAACTACATAACCATTTTGAAATAGAATAGCTTATAATGTGCTTTCATACAGTGAGTAGCATTATGCTTATTGAGCTAGTATGGTTTTGAAGATGACAAACTAAAGTAATCACCTAACATGGTTTTCAAATTTGTATGTGTGCAAGGATCATTAATAAAAAGGTTGTGCTAATATCATCAATAGACCTGGTTATTGGACAGGGTAGTCTAATGGATATAGGGTTAGGGTCAAATTAATAGGGCTTTTATTGGGTAGGGCTTTTATTGGACAGGGCCTTTATTGGACAGGGTCATTATAGGGTCAAACTTATACTACAATTATTTTGAAAATTAAAATAGTAATGATACAAAAAATTACGTGTATAGCTTCGTATTTACTTGTACTTGCACATGGCTCTTTTGTTTTTCATTTTTCATTGCTCGTTTATTGACCCGCCCACTAATGACCCGCTATTGACCCGCGACCCGCTTTTGACCCGCCCATTATCGACCCGCTAAAAATGACCCTTTCAATACCCGACCCTCTTTTGACCCGCACCGACCCTGACCCGCCCCGCCCAATAACCAGGTCTAATCATCAATAATAGAGCTTACTGGATATTGATGATTGTAAGATGCTTATAGCAATTAAGCATAAGTTCCAGAGCTAGAACTGCATAGTAGTTCCCAAGGAGGAACTTCAGACAAGCTGGAACATAGAGAAGTTCCTGAAAGGAACACTGTCGAGTTCCTGAGTGCGAACAAACAATGAGAAAGTCCAGGGACGGAATAACCAACATGCGGTGTAGCATGGAACATGAATACAGAAAATAAGATTTTGTTTTCTAGGATTCATGTAAGTATGTATAAACTTGAAGGATTATGGAACAAGGTACTAAAAGGAACTTGAAGGAACTAAATGTGGTTTTAAAATCGTAAAGTGAATTTTCTCATTTAAAGATCAATTTTCTGAACAAATATTTTATAAAGTAGAAATAGAGTTTTTATCATGAAGAACTAAATGAAAAGTTATGTTTTGGAAATACGCCTTGGATCCTATTTTATAAAATGTTATTTTTTCTCCAAGGATTTTGTTTAGAGTCAGTCAAGGATTTGAGTGAACTCTTGTAATGGAGAATTGGTCAAGGGTTTGAGTGAATTCTTGCATCAAGTGAGGGGCAGAAACTTGAGTGAGTTCTTGTTTTGTATAGATAGACTTTGTGTGAAGTCAATAAAAGAGAGAGAGGCTTTAAGTGAAGCCAAAGAGTCAAGAGAGACTTTTAGGCAAGTCAGAGAGAGCGACAGACGTTAGAGGGAACTTGTGTTTGGGAATTTTGTTCATAGAGGAACACAATTACGGTCGAGTTCTTTATAAGATTGTAACAGAGTTGTTTCCTTATAGTGAAAATATATTGAGTTGAAACCCTGGTCGAGGTTTAATTTCCAGTTGGGCCTTGTACAGTATCCTCGTGAAATCTTTCTTGCATTATTTCTCTACTTGCTTAAGTTATTTATAATTACACAAAAACAGTCTAGCAAGTCCTATATACAATTCACTCCCCTCTTGTAGTGTTCCATCCCTGTAATAATGTTATATGCCCTACATTTTTTTTATCAAGAAGTTGCTTCTCATTTTTCATCACTCATGAAGATGACATTACAAGGTGTGTATCGGTTGCATGGGAAAAGTGTAATGGTATCTTCATCAGTAGCATAAAGGGAAATGGCTAAACCAACAACCAAATTAAGCAAGCGCCATGGAAACCTCGGCATCCTCTTGAAGGGTGCAAAAGGAAAAACAACAAATGCTCTTCGATGGCATGCACTTTGAAGTTTCACCGGACAAGCCAAACAGATATTACAACCAACTATGAAAATCGCCTAGAATATAAAGTTGATAAAAATTGGTTTTGAAACTCTCTTTTATAGGGAAAAGTACAAATACATAACATGAAAATTTCACTAATACCATCCCCGCGTAAACTTTCCTCGAGAAATATGAAACTAAAACTTCAAAATCAACTTAAGACATGGTAATTATATCTATGGGCGTCCCTACTCTTGAATATAAAACATTGGCGGATCTACTATGGGTTCAGTTGAATTTTAGAAAAAAAAATAGCAAAGATTAATTTCTTTTTTACATATTATATACAATTACGTGCAGTAGAGATGCAGATGACTTGTGATGGTCCAATGGTCCAAAACCCTCGCGTAAGTTCTGAATTTTCTCCCCTTTCCTTGTTCATTTTTCTTATTCCATCTATATCTTTTATGTAAAGACTTATGCCTTCCATTTTAAATTCCAAAACAATTGTAATTTTCCATCCATGAGTCAATGTGTACTATTTGGTGAAAATTGAATTCCTGAATCCGCCAGTGATAAAAATGAAATGGGTGTCAATATGTCATCAATCCACTACTTCAAAAACAAACAGGGAAAAACAAGGAAATTCTGATTGGGACACTTGTACTAACACCAATGCTGCATAATTAAAAATGAAGAACACTAACCTATGAGAAAGATGGAAGCTACCCATTTGATAAGGGGTAAAAAGATCGGTGATTGCAGGATTTGAACCCATTTCCTCACAAAAATTCCCATTAATTCTTCCCTGTTCATCACTACAAAACCCCACACTCACTGCAGAATCAGAGAAAAGGCAGGTATTTATAAGAATCATGGAACCATAGAGAATTGACCAATGCTTTAATGGTGACAGGGGCATGGTTAATGGATTTAAAATATTAATTAAGTTACAGGAAAATGGTATGAGTATACCTTTGACCTGAGCTACTTAAAGTCTAAATAAATAAAGGTTAGTAATTTAGATTAGTGAAATTAATGAGGCCTTATACATATTCACGTTTTAAGTGAACTGTTTCGTATCATGCTTTTTTCATGCACACAATTCACATTTTGCACACCTTTGCCAACAGGAATGACGTTACGGTGCTCTATAATTGGGTGAGAGTCTTAAGACCTTGCAAAACTAACACGACTTCAATAGAAATTGTCTGACTGAATGCGGAATTAGGTGACTTGATTTTGACTAAGACTAAAATTAACCTTGAAAATTGATGTGATTGAAATTGGTTGATTTTCTTCCTTAATTGATTGATTTTCCTCCTCTAATAATAAAGAAATTGATTGATTTTTTTAAAGAGTATCTTTCTTCTTCTTTTTTGACGGGATTAAAGAGTATCTTTCTGAAAAGGAAAGAAAAACTGAATTGAATAGAGTCAAAAGTCAATGTCTTACATCCATTCACAAAAGGCAGAGTAATGTCAAAAAATACATAAGCTATTAATTAATGACTTATGCATTAGTTGCTTGATATAATTTAAGGTTTAAATCTACATTCTGAATAAAAACGTCTAATATATGTGGTAGATTACACTATCATCCTTGGGATACATAATAGTAAATGTATTTTTATGAGCTAATCACTGATGTACACCCAACATGGTTACATGATGAAGGAATGCAGCATTCTTGCAGACAAGTAGCCATCTATATCATATTACCCTTCTTAGCTCTCTAGAAACTAAAAAGTGATACAAAGAAATCATACCTTTAACAAATTGACTGAAGGATAACAGAGTTTGAAATTTTAGTATCTGAACTACATCGCGTCTTCAAGGAATGGATAATCAGTGTAGCCAACAACGGGATCAGAGATGTAAAATGTTTCTCTGTGATACTTATTCAGAGGTGCATTAAGCTCGAATCTTTTGGGCAAATCTGGATTAGCCAGAAACACACGACCATAAGCAACAAGATCAGTGTAACCATTCATCACGGCCTTATTCCCCTCTTCCCTATCATAACCTCCGGCAGCAATGAAAGTACCATTGAAAGCGTTCCTAATGGGCAGCAAACTATGAGGACATTCTTTCTTCTCTCCGACGGTTATCATCCTAGGTTCGACAGCATGGCAAAATAGAATTCCGCGCTTGCTGAGAGATTCAGCCATGTAAAGGCCTAGAGCTTCTGGATTCGAGTCTCCAGATTCCGAATAATTGGCAAAGGGGGAAATACGAAATCCAACTCTATCTGCACCAATCTCATTCACAACTGCTTCAACTACTTCTAGAGCAAATCTACAACGATTCTCTAGAGATCCACCATAATGGTCTGTACGGTCATTTACTTGGTCTTTCATAAACTGATCAATGAGATAGCCATGAGCTCCATGTAGTTCAACACCATCAAAGCCTGTACAAGAAAATTTTCAATGAGATTACAGGATCATGAAGCACATCAAACTTACAGTCACAGTTTTAGACTACTGAAACTAAATCTTGAATTCAAGCTTGATAAAAAGGTTTTTGATTCCCTTATCTACAACCATTCTCATTTGACACTTGTTGGCTATTCCTCCATATTTTGAAGTGCTACATTACTCACATCATGTAAGTGAACATTCAAAGAACTGTAAATATGGATCAGGATCTCAACTCTAAAATACATGGACTGAAAAAAAGTACCTTACAAGGCCAAACCTATTATGCAAATCAGATCCACAGGTTTCTATGCTTTAACAAGCTAAGCGCACAGCAACAGATTCAATTCACATACATCACAGGAATACATAATTTATTCACTTATTACTTGTATACTTTTTTCTACCATAAACAAAAATGAAATATAGAAAACAATGTATCGTACAAATGATTGAAAATTGAGTAATATGTGGTATTTATTTAATATTGCCATGGGAAAAAGATACATTTATATAATTCGAGGATACTTAGTAGGAATATAAGTATATAACTAAGACGATGATGCCTACATGCAGACAAGTACCCATCTACATCATATTACCTTTTGAGGCTCTATATGAACCAAACAATTGTGTAAATAAGTGCTTATACCAGTCACAAATTGACCGGAAAACAACATAATTGTAAATTTTGTTATCTGGACTAAGTTGCATCTTCACGAGTTCACGGAATGGATAATCGAAATAGCCAACAAAAGGATAGAAATGTGAAGTGTGTCTGTGTGACACTTATTCAGAGGTGAATTAAGCTAATTGACCAAGGAATATAATTGCATTTGGTGTCTGGAGTCTGGACTACAGTGCATCTTCAATCAGTGTAGCCAACAACAGAGTCATAAACGTAAAATGAATCCCTGTGATGTTTATTCGGAGCCGCATTAAGCTCAAATCTTTCAGGAAAATCTGGATTAGCTAGAAATAAGAAACCATAAGTTACAAGATCAGTGTAATCTGCTATGAATTCTATATTATGGATAAGGAGTTTGGTTAGTGTCTTTGTAAGTTAGTTATGGTAGCTTGGGGAATAAATTAGAGAGCTAGTTAGGGAAGAAGTGCTATATTTAGAGCATGTTAGAGACAGAGGAAGGCATGTTGAGAGTAGTGGAAAGTAGTCAGTTAGTTGAAATTAGGAGAGTGCCATTCCTCTCGAAAGATTTGCTTAGTTTGTATTTGGTGCATTAGTCACTTGATTAGCTTTAATAGAGTCACATCCTTACTTGTTCTTCACTATCATCCTTCTTACTCCTTTAATCTCTCTTTAGTCCATAATCTTACTGTTTTCGTCAGTTATCTATGCTAATCCATAGCATAATCCTTCAGCACCGTGTTATGTCCATCTTCAACAACAAAAAGTGCCATTGTAAGCTTTCCTCATGGGCAATAAACGATGAGGACATTCCTTTACCTCTCAGACAGTTACCATCTATGTTACTTAGACTCTTCATTTTACCTGAAGTTCCCGTGTCGAATTCCTTGACACCCGGACATGGGTATGGACACGTTTATTTTGGACCAAAATCATGGAACTTTTTCACAAAATAGCCGAGTAGGACACTTTGACACGTATCCATGTCCGGCAGGGGTAACCGAGTCCAAGTAACATCATCCTTCGTTTCACAATTTGGCAACCACATTTGCTAAAGGATTTGGCCATATTATAGGCCTAGTACCTTCGAAATTTGAGTCTTTTGATTCCATATAATTGGCAAAGGGGGACATTCGAACCCTAATTTTGTCTGCACCAATCTCCTTCACAAGAATCACAACTACTTCAACTATTTCTATAGAAATTCTACAATGTTTCTCTAGAGACCACAATAACGGTATGTTCGGTCATCTACTTGGTCTTTCATAAACTGGTATATGAGTTAGCCAGTAGCACCATGGATTTCATTACCATCAAAGTCTATATGTGAAAAGGTTCAATTATTCCACATTATTTGAAGTGCTATATCGCTATCGTCATTAGGAAGTGGAATCAGGATCTCAAATCTAAATGCACGGACCAAAATCCAAAAAAGCCTTCTGCTATAATTAGAGGCGAGCAAAAAAGACCGGTCGGGCCGGCCAGAGGGACCGGTTCCGGATCCAAAAATCAGGACCCGGTCTTAACCAGTTCCGGTTCGGGTTCCTAACTTTCGGGACCTGTTTCCCACCTGATACCTGGTGGAACCGGTTCCGTAATGAATTTATTTTTATTGGTTTCGGCCATCTACTGAACCTACTGACACTACTGCGTACTTCTAAGAAATGAACCGCAACCCAGTTATCCAATACCTATAATCTAACACATACTCACAACCTCACACATCCACACCACTAACCATAAAGTTTCTCTCTCATCCCCCCACCATTGTGTTATTAACCTCTGAATTTGAATTTCAATTTACAGCATCTCACGATTCGTCACTTGGATCTTCGAAGCTAATATCATTTGCTACTGGCTGGTGTTAGGATGTTTCGCATCTCCTCTTCAATTCACTCATCATGCATGCCTTTTTGTTGCTGTTAATTGAGTTTTCTTTTCCATATTTTTTTTGTTTCATTAATTAGTGCAGATTTATTGAAAGGAAATGAATCGTATTAAATGATGCTGCTGAAGCTAATTTACGAATCGATTTGCTGTATTTTCATTTTATTTAGTCGTGTACTTACTAAAAATCTGTATGAATCAAGTGTAAGGGAGGCATAATAGGTAGTGAGCGATATTAGGTAAAAGAAAAATTAGTAGGTGTAGTAGAATGGTATAAATAAGGCACATTAGGTTATGAGAGGCATGTTGAGAAATTAGTAAAGCTTAGGCTTTGGAGAGTGGTGACCTCAAAGTCACTAACTTGGAGATTGGTGGCCTCAAGTCACTACCTTTTGTATCCCATTTTGTGTTCATCATCTTTCAAGCAAATTAAATATATTTCTGCCATTAATTTGCTGATCAAAATTATCAGTTCATCTCAAAATCTCTTGTATTCTTGCGAAAATAATTTTACTAAGCCAAAAACTGAATAAATCAAATTTTCCCGGGGCCGGTTCCAAAAACTGGGATCCGATGTTGAACGGTTCCGGGACTGGTTCCTTAGAAATTGACCGGGTACCCGGTCCCGCTCACCCCTAGCTATAATCAATATTAGCAAAAGGGGCACATTAGGGAGAAACATTATAATAAGTGGCTAGTAGCGTGAAGAATAAGAAAGTCAGTTACTTAGGGTAGAATCTCTGTAAATAAAGCAAATCAGAGAGAGGGTTGAATATTGTGGAAAGTAATCAGTGAATGCCACTCCTCTTGAAAGATTGGCGAGACTGTAATTGGTGATTAGTCACCTTGATTAGCATTAACTCCGTCATATATTTGCTTTTTATTCCCTAATCATCCATCTTCCTCTTTTGTTCTCTCTCTGTTTTGATCACCAATCTATGCTAATTCACAACACTATCTTACAAGGCCAAGCCTACTCAAACCAGATCCAGAGGTTTTGTGATCCTACAAGTGGATAGTGGCAGACTCTGAGACTCACTTCCCAATGGCCACACTAACACTTATTAAAAGATACAAGTGGAGAAAAACAAAAGTAATAATACCAAACTAAACAAAGGGCATATATATTTTGGTTGTTTATTAACTACGGCGTTATCTGTCAACAGCAATAGGATTGTCTTCACATAGCAGTTTTAATTACCTTTCTGGCAAAAATAAAGGTTTGTTTTTAATTTCTCTTCCTCTTTCTAATTCTATCAGATTGAGATGGTGTGAAGAGGCAAAAAACATAAGTGAAATGTAGGAACAGGTGGCAAAGTGTTCTATCATTTCTTCATTAATTTTCTCTTTACTGACTTGTTTTATTTTTCTCAAAAACAGCAATGACTAATATACCAACTTCACCAAACCAACTTTGAACCAACTGAGGATCAAATACAATAAGCACTTCAACCCCAACTAAATTGCAACGTAGGAACTGCATGTGCCCAAGAAAAGACTAAATTAAGATTCAGTACCAGTTTACTTCAGTCTGAAGGATATAATTTGATAGTGCTCAACAATCTTCAAGGGAGAATCAAGGAATGTGTAGCAGGGGAGAAGACAGGAACCTTTTGCAGGGGGTGGGGGGGGTGTCAATCCATATATCTTAAGCACCAAAATAAAACAGTAGACTTTCAATTCCCGAGGTCGTAGTTATTTATATAGTCTTTATATCGTTCGGATAATATCAAAATGTCTTATAGTCATGAAAACTAAAATGTTTGTGAGAGAAATAAAGTTAAAAGAAAAATACTACAATGTAGAAAAGCAAGTGTTGGGGCTCGAACCTTAGACTTCATGACACTTACACCAAAAAACCAAATGCGTGCTACCAACTCAGCTAGCTTTGTTTTAGACCTGCAACACTAATTATATAACCAACTCTTAGGGGGGCATATGATATATGCGTTTTATATAGAGTTTTTTACCCCCGTCCCTTAGTACTTTTATGTATCAAACGTGCTCTTAGGAGCCGTTTCTAGTACTAATGTGTATTATTGAGTGTGCCTTGAGTTTCAGGTTTGATTATGAGAAATGGGTCGTTTTAGACCCGTTTCATTGTTGATCAAGGCCACTATATGAGTCCGAGAAGTTCGGGACCTCCATCGTCGACTTTCGGGAGCCTTAGATGCTTATGGTTGAGCCCCGGGAGTTAGACTTGGTGATACGGGCGAAATACATTGAAGATTGCAAATCGCCCTGGAAGCTGAGGGCGAAATGCAACCATCGGGCGGAATTATAAGCAAGCCAAGTTCATCAACGCGCGCCCGATCGGGCGCAGCTCGCCCGATGCGGATCGGGCGGTCAATCTGGAGGCTTTGTGGAGATTTCGCAATCCGCCCGATCGGGCGGATTTTGGCCCGATCGGGCCGACTATCGAGTGATTCGCCCGATCGGGCGAAGCGTCGCCCGATCGGGCGACGCCAACCTCCAGCAGTTTTTCGCGTTTTTAATTCCGTTTTTAGGCCTTATTTTGGCAAAACTATATAAGCAAACTTGTTTTATTTTTGACGGACATCTTATTTTTCCAGCACAAAACCCTTAGTTTATTTTTCTAAGTTTTATTTTTCTCTCTACATCAATTCAAACACTTAGTTTATTTTGAATCAAAGAAAAATCGAAGCTTTCATTTGCCATTGTCCTTCAATTAGGTATTATTCCTTATTTCAATTCTTTGTTTAAGCTTTAATTATGTTTTCAATCATGCCAATTGCTTTGCTTATTGTTAATATGTGTGAGTAGTTGATTTTCTAGGGTTTTGGGAATCCATGAACGAATGTGAAAGGATGATTAATTGTTGTTGATTGTTGGTTTAGCTGTTAATTCCTATTGATTGCCCTTATTTACTTTGCAATTAGATTTGCGCAGGTTTGATTGTATTAGTTTCGCAATATCAAATTAAGATTCGAGAGATGCAATTTGGTGTTTAGGCTTGTTTCAATAGGTAGAATTGGGATTAATACGTAGCGAGAGCCCGTTAATTCTAAGTCTATGATTAGTATCGATTCGAGAGAGCATGCTGGTCTAATTAACTGTTATATTGATTGTTATCGATTGTTGTCGTCCTGGAATGTTGTTCATCGGTGAACCTATGCCCTAGACCTTTTAATATCTGATTTCTTCCTATTTTATTATCGTCCTAGTTATATTATACAAATCAATTCATATTCTTGTTACCAGTAGTCTAGATTAATAATTTAATAGCAGAAAGAACATTGTTTCCCTGTGGATACGATCCCTGCTTCCCTTGCTATATTTTTAGTTGGTGAACGTTAGGTTTATCTTTGATAGGAGTGCGATTTAGCCTGTCAAATTTTGGCGCCGTTGCCGGGGAAACGGTTTTATTTTCTGTTATTAATTGTTTTTCTGGATTATTGTTTGTCACTTCTCAAGGGACTCCCGTTCCTTGAGACCGGATCTCACGACTGTTTTCTAGTTCTTGCTTGTTTATGCCCAGGACTGTCCATACCAGCGATCTGACTTCGTTCGATCCTGAACCTGAACGGACCTTTCGTAGACGGCGTAGATTCGTTGAACAGTTGAGAGACTATTCTGACTCTGAATCCGACTATCTGATTAGCAATCTATTCCATACAGATTCAGAGATGGGTGACCAAGCACCACCACCCCCACTTGTGCCAAGGCTTACAGACTATTCTAAACCAAGTCTGTCTATGCTTCCCAAGGCAATCATGCCTTCCATTGCGGTCGAGAATTTCAAGATTGAACCCCAGCTGATAAACATGATCGAGAGACACCAATTCGGTGGGGAAAAGGGTGAAGACCCCAATATCCACATTCAGTCTTTCATTCAGTATTGTGCCACCATTAAGCAGAAGAATTTAACACCGGAGCAGACTATGGAGATACTCTTTCCATTTTCATTGAGTGGGAAGGCCAAGCTATGGATTAACAGTCTCAACCGCGCAGCTATGAAAATCACCGATTGGAATTCTTTGGCCCTTGCTTTCTATGTTAAATATTTCCCACCTGAGAAGACAGCTCGTCTGAGGGGTCAGATATTAGGTATCTCTCAACAAGTAGATGAGAGTTTGTTCGAAGTTTGGGAGAGATTCAAGGACTTGCAAAGGGAGTGCCCACACCATGGTTTAGATGACTGGTTCCTGGTTCAGCAGTTCTACAATGGTCTGGGTAATGAATCTAGGTGTCTTTTGGATTCAGCTGCCAGTGGAAGATTCATGCAACTGGAGGTGCCTAGAGCTTTGGAGGTGATTGAGGAGATGGCCATCCATAGTGCCCAATATGGGAATCCTAGAGGTTTTGCCGACCGAGGTGTTAAGCATGAGATGAATTCTATTGAACAGCTTACTGCTCAGCTAACTGCCCTACATCACAAGCTCGACAATATACAGATCGCATCTTCCCAATCCACCCAACATGCTAGTGTCGCTGCAATAAGTGCCCAATCTGCTAATGTCTGTAATAGTTGTGGGATGCAGGGCCATTATGCACAGGTATGCCGAAGCTCCATCGAACAATGCAATGCATTCCAGTCCTACAAGCAGAACAATCCGTATTCCAACTCATACAATGAGGGGTATAAAAACAACCCCCTATTATCATATAGGAGTACTAATGTTCAGAACCCCCACCAGATTCAACACCCTCTACCACCACAACAACCCTACCAACCGCGGAGCAACTACAACTCGCAACCTAGTGGATCACCTGGCTTACCACCACAACCTCAACCCACACAACCTGATCCCATGCTTGTAGAGATGAGGAATATGATGTTGGAATTGCAGAGATCTCTAAGCGAAAAGGATGCCAAAATCGATGCCCTCACTGCTCATAACAAGATCATGGATAAACAGTTGGCGCAAATGGCTACCGCTCTTGCAGAGAGACCCAAAGGTCAACTCCCTTCACAGCCTGTGACCAGAGAGTCTGTAAATGCTGTCACTCTGCGGAGTGGATATGAGTATGATGGGCCACCTATGACTATAGAGGAAGGGGTTGAAGTATCTGTTAGTGGTGCTGTGCCAAGAGAAAGTGAGAAGGTGGTCAAGGATAAGGAAGCTGACACAGGGGTTGAGAAGAAGGTTGAGATACAAGTTCCACCTATCAAACTTCCCTTCCCTCATCGTCAGCTAAAGAACAAGCTAGACAAGCAGTTTGGTA
Source organism: Spinacia oleracea (assembly GCF_020520425.1). Taxonomy (NCBI): domain Eukaryota; kingdom Viridiplantae; phylum Streptophyta; class Magnoliopsida; order Caryophyllales; family Amaranthaceae; genus Spinacia; species Spinacia oleracea. The sequence continues at coordinate 188,392,692 of NC_079490.1, forward strand.
AGTTCTTAGAAGTGGTAAAGAATCTGCAGGTAACAGTCCCTTTCACTGAATTAATTACTCAAGTACCTGCATATGCTAAATACATGAAAGACATCTTGACTAGGAAGAGAGCATTTAGTGAGGTGGAGACTGTTGCATTTACTGAGGAGTGCAGTGCCTTACTACAAAATAAGTCTCCACCCAAGTTGAAGGACCCCGGGAGTTTCTCTATCCCGTGTAATATTGGCAACCTTTTTATTGACAAAGCCTTATGTGATTTAGGTGCCAGTGTTAGTGTCATGCCCCTGTCTGTATGTACTAAGTTGAACATGGGTGATTTAAAAGTTACCAACATAACTCTGCAAATGGCCGATAGATCTGTAAAATACCCCCTAGGTGTTTTAGAAGATGTGCCTGTTAGAGTAGGTAAATTCTTTATTCCTGTTGATTTTGTTGTATTAGACATGGAAGAGGATAGGCAAATTCCTATTATTTTAGGTCGGCCTTTCCTACACACTGCGGGGGCAATCATAGATGTCAAGAATGGCAAGTTGACGCTAAATGTGGGAGATGATAAGGTTACTTTCAATTTAACCCATGTTGCTAAGAACCCTATGGTAGAGGAGTCATGTTTTGGAGTCAATATTTCTAATGATTATTTTAATACCGAATTGACTCATATTAACTCTAATAACTCCTCGGAAAAAGCACATGTTTCAAATTGTCTTGCAGGGGGAGGTGATCGGAGTATACACTCTTCGGCATGGGTTCGAAAGAAGGGACGGATTGATGATGCCACGACCCAAGGGGCCGAAAGTTCTGTAAACGGTGGACATCGTGTTCACGATCGGGGTCGTGATCTGTCACTTCCCGCACCACACAGCTCATCCAAGGTGATCGATGTGACACCAGGTGGCACCATCTTTGGTGCCCCCATTCGATGAGCTGTCGTGGCTCTCATCCCTTTCATGTCTATTGTCTGCGCATAAACGGAGATTGTGTAATGGGGACATTACATCAATCTCATAGGGGATGAGTATTTCATTATCCATTTATTGCCTTAGTAGTATAAGCTTGATTGTTGATTCTAATTTTTGTGTGTTTAGTTAGTATTTTCCATTACCTACGTGTGTTTAAGTATTTCTATTACCTACGTGTGTTTAAGTATTGTTTTTGGTGTTAGTGAGGCGAGAAGAGGGCATTACGCTGTTTGGGTGTTTCTTAATGTGCAGGCCTAAAGCCCCAAGTTCGAGAAAGTGAAATTAAGCTCAAGGCCAAGCACACTGCAAATCGCCCGATGCGGATCGGGCGAGGTGCGCCCGATCGGGCGCGCACGGATGAGTTTCTTGCAGTTTATTTCCGCCCGATCGGGCGCAGCATGCCCGATCGGGCGGTCCAGCGAGTGGAAAGCTCGATCGGGCGAAATAATTTTGCCCGATCGGGCGCTTTGGCGAGTGGAACGCCCGAGTCGGGCGTTTGTTTGCCCGATCGAGCGCAAAAGACGAGTGGAAGGCCCGATCGGGCGAAATTATTTTGCCCGATCGGGCGGTTGATGAAATTTTCGAGGAAAATTCAAAGATGATTATGGGAAGGAAAAAGTCAAGAAAATGAGCTTTCGCATATCGCCCGATTCGGATCGGGCGAGGTGCGCCCGATCGGGCGCGTACGGATCAGAAGAAAAGGATCGCAAACCGCCCGATCGGGCGGAATGTCGCCCGATCGGGCGAGATGCGATTTCAGCGACGAGTACACGGTTTCTTCTTTCTTTCTTCACTTCTTCTTCATCTTCAACCTAACTCTCTCTCTCTCCCTCCATTAAACCCCAACCTCAAAAAAACTTCCAACCACCATATCTCCCTCAATTCTCCACCAAATTCAACAATTCTTTCATCAAAATCATCCTCTCATCATCCTCTACAACCTACACCTAATCGATTTAAGTTTTCACTCATCCCCACAAAATCCCCAAATTCACCCAAAAAACTCAAAAAGCTCAAAAATTCAGATTTTTCATCAATGGCAAATAGACCACAAAGAAAATGCACGAGGGTACCAAGAAATCAACATGAGGCTTCCACAAGCCGAGCTCGGGAACCGACACCACCACCTCCACCACCGCAATTCGAGCCCGACACGGATTTTCCGGATGTCATCTTTATTACGGAGGAGCAACGAGCACGATTCATGCACCTCAAATTGAGGGAGGTAATCCCTACTCGCTTTATATGTCAAAAATCATTGCATGAAATGGGAATTGAGCGTGATGTAAAACGTGTTTTTGTTGGTGTTGGTATGAGTAGCATGTATGGTATGCTCCGTCTCACATTTAGGCGGTTGACTCTAGAATTTTTGAGTAGTTTTAATATTCGTAGGGATGGTTATCGAACCGTGTCATCGGTTCAATTTCGTGTCATGAACCGAACCTACACCATGAGCTTATCTGATTTTGGTAGAATTTTTGGATTGTCTACCACATATAGTAGGAAACCCAAGGAGACTCACAATAACTGTACCATGTGGGGAAAGCTTACGGGCAATGATAATCCCGGGAGTATGCAACATTTGCATGCTTCCAAGATTCAACACCCGGTACCCATTGTCTTTTACAGGTTCCTAGGATTTACTATCTTTGGTAGGGATGAGACCCAGAACATTAGAAGTACGGAGCTAGAGATCCTAGGTGGCTACGTTTCCGAAGGAGAGGAGAGCTACAAAATGAACCTTGCACATCACATGGCCTCTCAATTTTACTCCATAGCCACCTCCACACATACTACCAAGATTACCATTGGTGGGTTGATCACCCACATAGCCATGGCCACGGCCAATTTTACTGAGGCTAACCAGATCCCAGTTCTGGGTAGCAACTTGCTTGATTTGGCTTATTTTGCTGGACTCCGTAGGCTGCAGGGGGAGCACGGGTTATTTAGGCCGGGAGCCATGTACTGGATTTTCGAGGGAAACAGGCTTTTCACCTTGCCTGACCCTCAGGGCCGCACTAGTTTCAGACCCGGTCAGGCTCATTATCTATTTGTTGGATTTGAGCGAGAGCCTCAGCCTGACCCCCAGCCTCAGCCTGAGCCTCAGCCAGAGCCCCATCAGTACCAGCCAGAGCCTCGCACCTACTTCAGGAGGGGGCGTCGAGACACGGGGAGGCCCCAGAGTGGCCCGGTAGTTCATGAGGATCAGGGGTCCATTGATGAGAGGTTGAACAGACTTGAGCTCGGGTTCCGGGAGTTCGCAGCTGATCACCAGAGGACCATGTTCCCATTTTATGATCAGTATGCCAGGCAGGGCTATATTGCCCCAGATTACGAGCACCCTACCTGGTTTACCTATCCCGCGGAGGGATATGGAGCTCCGGGTTCTATGGGCACCTTCACACCCACCCAGTACGGAGGGTGGGGAGCGGGTCCTAGTGGGCATGCTGGCCGAGATGATGGTGATGATGCTGGTAATGATGGCCAAGGCCATCAGTGATGCCGAGATGATGTTGATGATGAGGTTCGATACCCTTGAGCCAATGAGGACATTGTCTGATTTGGTTTGGGGGGGGTTTCACACTACTTGTACATTGTAGGTATGTCTTTCTTTTATTTTCGCATTTCTCTATTTTAGTGTGTTTATTTTGGTATGTTTAATGCTTTCTAAATTAGTTTATTGCTTTGAAAAAGAAAAAAAAAAAAAAAAAAATATACAAAAATACAAAAATACGTTCCGATGAATACAATATCATGCTTCCCTGTGCCCCTTTGAATTGAAAATTGTTTTGATTCTTGGTATTTGATGACGAGCAATGTGGATGCGTTAGCCATGATTTGATATTCGATTGCTTTGATGCCTTAACATGAGTCAACTCTGACCAACTATTTGTGGACTTGGTGCTTGACTAGTTGACTTGGTTAGGATGTGTGATAGCTTCCTGGTGTGCCATTGATTTTGAGTATTGGTTTGCAACTATTAGTAATGTTTTATGACTCATATACATGCACGTTGTGGAGGACGAAGGCATTTTTCTATTTAGGTAGCCTTCAGATGAAATTAGATACGTTTGTTCCCTCTTGTTCTACCCATGTTGTGCCTGTGCCATTTATTCGGTGACTAACCACATTACAAGCCCGTAAATTCCCCATTGGTTACTAGTCCCAAGCCTAGCTTGGGGGAGCTAATAGTAGTGAGGTAAGGGAGTTGCAGTGTGGTACATTTTGAGCATATCGAGTATTGAAAAGGGAAATTCTTCTTATCATGATTGTTGTTGAAAAAAAAAAATGAATGAGATGAGGAGAATAAAAGAAAAAAAAAAAAATCGTGTGAAGGTTCCAAAAAAAAAAAAAAAAAAAAAAAAAGAAAAAAAAAAAAGAAGAAAAAGAAGGAAAGATCGTTACTCTCAGAAAAATTCAAAACATTGTTACACTCAAGTATTGTAATTTCTTATCTTTATGAGTGATTGATTTTAATTGTGAAAGAAAGGCAAGAAAGTATAGTGTGGTTTGTTTGTTGTTTCATCATGTGTTGAGTGGGAAGTTGTGGTTGTGGTCTTCATTTGTGGTTGACCATGGTTTTGCTAGGATTTATGCTCCCCAAAGCCAAGGCTTTAAGCTCACGTTTTACCCAAATTTACCGCACCTCTACCTAAGCCTATCATTACAAGCTTTGAAGACCTTCCGACCTTTGTGCATAGAGTCATATTAATGTGAAAGTAGTTGTTTATCAATGCAAGTTATGACATGACACATTCCGAGTCGACTACTAGGTTGAGTGCATGTTTTTCTAGACACACGAGTGTTGTGAGTTTGGGAGGGCATTGTACACATATATGTTGGGAGGGGAGCGAACGGGTACATTTTTATCCGCCACATAAATGAGTGACGAGTGTGTGAGCACTAGTCTTGAATTCCATTGTACACTTGTGGTTCGCTTTGCGTGACGATTGTTGAGGTGGATTGGCGGTTGAATGAATTTGATTGGTTGACATTGATGCATGCTTGTTGGATTTTGCCTTGAATCGTATCCATTGTTTTTAGATGTATTTGGGGTGAAGTTGATTTATGTATTCATCGATGATTTCTTTGCTTAGGGGCAAGCAAAGATCTAGCTTGGGGGAGTTTGATATATGCGTTTTATATAGAGTTTTTTACCCCCGTCCCTTAGTACTTTTATGTATCAAACGTGCTCTTAGGAGCCGTTTCTAGTACTAATGTGTATTATTGAGTGTGCCTTGAGTTTCAGGTTTGATTATGAGAAATGGGTCGTTTTAGACCCGTTTCATTGTTGATCAAGGCCACTATATGAGTCCGAGAAGTTCGGGACCTCCATCGTCGACTTTCGGGAGCCTTAGATGCTTATGGTTGAGCCCCGGGAGTTAGACTTGGTGATACGGGCGAAATACATTGAAGATTGCAAATCGCCCTGGAAGCTGAGGGCGAAATGCAACCATCGGGCGGAATTATAAGCAAGCCAAGTTCATCAACGCGCGCCCGATCGGGCGCAGCTCGCCCGATGCGGATCGGGCGGTCAATCTGGAGGCTTTGTGGAGATTTCGCAATCCGCCCGATCGGGCGGATTTTGGCCCGATCGGGCCGACTATCGAGTGATTCGCCCGATCGGGCGAAGCGTCGCCCGATCGGGCGACGCCAACCTCCAGCAGTTTTTCGCGTTTTTAATTCCGTTTTTAGGCCTTATTTTGGCAAAACTATATAAGCAAACTTGTTTTATTTTTGACGGACATCTTATTTTTCCAGCACAAAACCCTTAGTTTATTTTTCTAAGTTTTATTTTTCTCTCTACATCAATTCAAACACTTAGTTTATTTTGAATCAAAGAAAAATCGAAGCTTTCATTTGCCATTGTCCTTCAATTAGGTATTATTCCTTATTTCAATTCTTTGTTTAAGCTTTAATTATGTTTTCAATCATGCCAATTGCTTTGCTTATTGTTAATATGTGTGAGTAGTTGATTTTCTAGGGTTTTGGGAATCCATGAACGAATGTGAAAGGATGATTAATTGTTGTTGATTGTTGGTTTAGCTGTTAATTCCTATTGATTGCCCTTATTTACTTTGCAATTAGATTTGCGCAGGTTTGATTGTATTAGTTTCGCAATATCAAATTAAGATTCGAGAGATGCAATTTGGTGTTTAGGCTTGTTTCAATAGGTAGAATTGGGATTAATACGTAGCGAGAGCCCGTTAATTCTAAGTCTATGATTAGTATCGATTCGAGAGAGCATGCTGGTCTAATTAACTGTTATATTGATTGTTATCGATTGTTGTCGTCCTGGAATGTTGTTCATCGGTGAACCTATGCCCTAGACCTTTTAATATCTGATTTCTTCCTATTTTATTATCGTCCTAGTTATATTATACAAATCAATTCATATTCTTGTTACCAGTAGTCTAGATTAATAATTTAATAGCAGAAAGAACATTGTTTCCCTGTGGATACGATCCCTGCTTCCCTTGCTATATTTTTAGTTGGTGAACGTTAGGTTTATCTTTGATAGGAGTGCGATTTAGCCTGTCAGCATACCAAGGCACCCCCCTAGCCTCGCCACTGATGTGTAGTTCAACTTAAATAATCCTCCCTTGCCCATTCTTCTCTTTCGGATTAACCTTCTCTGTTTAGTTCTAGATGCTAAAAAAAATTGTTTAAAATGTTACACCCAATGCTCATCCAAGATATTGATTTTCCAGTTACAAACACTTGCATACCAAATATGGGATTGAAAAATTCCAAAACCATTTCACTCTGCAATGTTTCTTCCTTGTTCCTAATTCTCTCTCCCAGAATTACCTCATACCATACAAGCATCTAGTTCTGATGTATGCCACAGCATTTGGAAGAACTTATTATCTTTAATTGGGGAAATGTATTTTTATGTCCTGTTCTCTTCAACTGTAAATAGTATACGAACTTACGAAGTATTCATTTAAAAATATTTACTGGATAAAAATCAGTAATTGTCACCCTAAAAATCAGTTTCAAACTATAGAAGTCAGTTTTCATCAGTAAACATAAGTTTTTAATAAGCTAAACAATTTCAGTCAGGTAAGTATCAGGTGAAGGAAACAGATCATTACTTGCAACAAACTACCACTATCAACACAATAAAAACCCTAAGTCCCTAAGTAATTCATTCCCTGTGCTTTTCTTCCCTCCAAGACTTATACCTTGCTTGAGTACTATCATGATTCATGGACATTCAAAAGGCTATAACAAAGGCTTTATATTTTTTGTTTGGTTTTGATAAAATAATAATAAAAGACTGTAACATGAAGTTCTTTGGTAAAGATGACAGTAATATGGCATGATCAATTTGGCGCACAGTTAGAACACAAACTTAAAGAGCTGCAGTAAGTCTCAGGTTAAGCAGAAACTTACCAGCTTCTATGGCATTTCTAGCCGCAAGTCTGAAATCATTAACAACTGAAGGTATCTCTTCTGTTGTTAGCCGTCTCGGGATTGAGAACTGTGCAATATCTATACCATTGGCCCGCATTTGTGGTGTAAGTGGCTTGTCTGTGCAAGAGATTGGAGCTTGGCCATTTGGCTGGAAACCTGTTGCAACAAGAAAATTGGGGTTAGCACAAGCCAGGGAAAATTAAGCAAAAAGGTTCTAGAAAGCACCCAACTAAGCGATTACAAAGACATTATATTCATGAAAAACACAAAAAATTCAAAATCCAATTAAAAGCATCAAAGGATTTTGAAACCAACCAACTTAAAGAAAGTTGGATTAATATAAAACGTAAACTACACAAAACCCAGCCATCATGAAACAAAATCGAGAGATCATTGAAAACAACCAACTTAAAGAAAGTTAAATCAATATCAAATGTAAATTAATCTTCGTAACCAACTAAAACATAGATTAACATGAAATTAAAAGTACTCCCTCCATTTACGAATAATTTGCAACAATTTGACCAGCACATGATTTTAGGCGACTAAATTGACTTCTTATTTTATCATGTGATGGTTTGACATGAAGCAATTTGCAATAAAAGGAAGAAATGTGAGATTTCAACCTTCATTTGAAACCCTTCCAACATGCCATATCTGACAGAAAAAGATACCACCTTTTGCATGCACAGCATCAACAATAGGTTTCCATGCTTCAACCTGCTCTCTATTCCATATTCCAGGTGTATCCGGGTACCTGCACAATTAAGTATTCTGAAGCTTAGAGAAGAATTTATTGTTTCTCTTGTCAATGAAAAGTGTTGAGCTAACATTATCTGCCTCAAACGTACTGCTATGAGCCAACATAGCTAGACATCATTAATGGCCAGAAAACACGGAAGAAGATGATGATTTGATTAATAACAGAAATTACAGCAAAGGTAAATGACACTCACTCCGTCCCGAATACTCGCACTGTTTTGACTGGACACGTTTGCCAATGCACAACTTTTCTACATATTATAAAAACTTATAAAGTATTAATATTTTGAAAATATATATTAAGATGAAGTCAACAATATATTATATACTAACATTTGTTTTCATATACTAGAAATAAAATAGGGACAAAATGAATTATGTGAATAGTGCAAAAAGTCAAAACGGTGCGAGTATTTCGGGACGGAGGGAGTTTTTATTATTTAAGCATTCGAAGCTTTATTAAACACTCCTCAATCTTCAACATCATTTTCTCTCTCTCTCGTATGCTCTCTATTTAGAACTAACTAGCTAGCTTATTCTTCAAGCCATTAATAACTGAAAAGTAATGATACTCCCTAAAATGCCCCTCTCCCTAATATTGATTCATAGCACGTACCCTTGAGCAGTGACAGAAACTCCAGTTGCTTCAGATATGAGCAAACCTCCATTTGAAGTCCGCTGAGAGTAATATAAAATTGCATGTGGTTGAGGAACATTTCCATACGACCTCTGTCTGGTTAATGGTGCTAAAACAACCCTGATAAGACACAATATCAACAATTAACTTAATTGTCACATTTTAGTAAAACAGATGTTACATTCCTACAACACTTTATATTCCTGCTGGGAACAAATACATCATGAAAGGAGGATTCTAAAAACAAACTCCATATCAGGATTCAGCAGAATAACTCCTACGTTGAAATGCTTAAAATATTTAGTAACGCCATAACGATCAAGCAAGATCAGCTAAAAAGATCAGAATGTTCCATAGGTTGTCACCCAAGCATTAAAACAAGAGTTTAAATATTCCAAATTTTAATTAGGACAACACTTTAGGTTGAAATGTCATTTCACAATTCACATACATCTCTTTGCAGACAGTTGATGAGTTAAATAATGAAGCCAGTTTATATCTGTTTGAGGAGCATACACTATACGGCATGCTGCCTCCCCCCTTCCTACTTGGCACCCGAGCCCCTAGGGGTCTTATCCTTACGATTCTGCCTTGCAAATCTCGCAAACTATCTTGATTAGAATTGCTTAAATTTGGTTTTCATACCAAAGAGTACAAATAAAATACAGGGCTTGCAAGTACTCAGTAAGACTAATCAAGACATTGGTTCTCAGTACTCACCTCACTCATGAAGATGACTTCACAGATATTACTACAAACAACAAAACACCGCCTCAATCAGCGTTTCCAAACAAGCCATTACCCAGTCGGTGCTCACTGTAATACCTCCCCTACATAAACTTTCCTTGGGACTATGAAACTAAAACTTCTAAATCAACTCCAGACAATGTAATTAAATTTCAATATACAGCTGCTCATCATTGAACAAAAACAACAATGAAAAACGGTCTCAAAAACCATCTCCCATAACTAAATTACTTGTTAGAAGCCATAAAAGGGAAATTCTCATTGGGGCATTTTAACAAACACCTAAGCTGCATGAATTTCTAAAAATAATTAACATAAACATCCAAAATAAAACCATATTAAACAGGAAGAATGAAGCTCACCTATGAGAAAGATGGAATTTACCCATTTGGCAAGGGGTTAAAAGAGGGACAATTCCAGAATCTGAAGACATTTTCTCAAAAAATTGTGCTAAAATTAGGATGAATTTGATAAAAGCTCAAACAAGAAGCATGTATTTATAAGAATCATCGCGCCAATATTTTTTGTGGTGGGTTGATGGTGGGGCCTTTCATCGTCCACTTTCAGACCTTAAGCTCTGAGTCAACATATCAGAAAACCAGATCACCTTAGATGAATGAGGCCCTCAGTTGTACACAAATTTCCATTTATTGCTTTTGTTCCCCAATTTACACATCCCTGACAGAAGCAATGACGTCTATGCACTTTTTACTGAATCACTAGATGTCGGGTTCCGGCGATCCCGAGGGGCAGAATCATCGCTTGGATAATTATAACTAATGCGCTTCCTCTGTTGTTATTTATATGACCTAATTATTTACTCCGTAGTAATGTTTGTCAAATTACGATTTCAAATATTATTATATTATTATAGATAATAAAAAAAATTATAAAAAATCAATTTTAAATAATATTTATTGAGACTAATCTAACAAGACTCATACGACTATATTTTTTCTTAAGTATAAATTACAAAATAAAGTTAAATAAGCTTGCGTGAATAGTGTACAAATCCAATTATGTCACGTAAATAGAAGGGAGGTTTGGCAAAATTAAAATAAAAAAATTAATTAATTCCTATTTTTGTTAAAATATTTTATGTTTCTTTTATTATCACTAATTATATCTCATTTGTAAAAGATAACATACATCATTGCATAGCGAAGTGAATAAGTCATTTATAAACTTTTATATAAGGCGATCTTACACAAAAGATCGCCTTAGTGTCATATAAATTAAGCAATAAAATCAATTAGTTAAGCACTGAAACTAATTAGTTAAGCACGAGAAGCAATTAGTTAAACAATGGTACTAATTTAGTTAAGCACTGAAACTAATTTAGTTAAGCACCGAAACTAATTAGTTAAGCAATTGTACGAATTAGTTAAGCAATCAAAGTGGTCTTTTCGGTAAGACGGTCTTACACAAAAATTGTTGTAAGTCATTAGTGTTCACATTATCAAGTCATAGATTCGAATCTTGTATTTCTATGAGGGGGTGTCACGTGGCATTGCATAGGAGTAGGAAGTATCATAGACAATATGGACCGTAATATTGTACGGTAGATGTGAGATTGAATCATGTCTAAATTCATATGGTCGGGCCGTCAAACTTTATTCATTAGCTAAGCCTATTTCTGTATTGGGCTTTAGGTCTCTGATTAACAAACCTCATCAATACAAACTCAAGAAAACACAATTAAACCAAAACCCAATTATTTGTCAGATAGTTACAAATACTGCCCTTTATTAAATACTGGTACTTCTTTCAGTCTCAAACACCGGTACTTAATTCTTACAGGTGAGACTGACAAAGGGTTTTTCGTCTTTCAATTTTTTTCTCTCTTTAGTGAAGGTTCAACTCTTTGAATTTCCAACACTAAACAATTGACAACATACGGAGTACATAATTTATTTTAAATTCTACTCATAAAGTTTTTTCTACAATAAACAAAACTGAAATATAGAAAACAATGTATTAGTACAAATAGAAATGATTAAAAACGGACATTTATATCATCGAACAAGAAACATAAAAGGAAGCAAATAATTGCACAAACATGAAACATGTGCTTATAGCAGTCACAAATTGACCGAAGAATTGCATAATTGTAAAGTTTAGATTGCATCTTCAATGAATGGATAATCAGTGTAGCCAACAACAGGGTCAGAAGTGTAAAATGTATCCCTGTCATACTTATTCAAAGGTGCATTAAGCTGAAATCTTCTGGGCAAATCTGGATTAGCCAGAAACAATCGACCATAAGTTACAAGATGAGTGCAATTCTTTTCAACCGCCTTATTTCCATCTTCCCTGTCATAACCTCCAGCAGAAATGAAAGTACCATTAAAAGCCTTCTTCATGGGCAATAAACTATGAGGACATTCCTTTATCTCTTCCACAGTTATCCTCCTAGTTATCATCCTTGGTTCAATAACATGACAATACAGAATCCCACACTTGCTCAGTGATTTTGCCATATATAGCCCTAGACCTTCTGGATTTGAATCTTTTGCTTCCATATAATCTGCAAAGGGAGACATTCTAAACCCAACTCTATCTGCACCTATCTCTTTGGAAACTGCTTCAGCTATTTCTAGACCGAATCTACAACGTTTCTCTAGAGATCCACCATAATCATCTGTTCGGTCATTTACTTGGTCTTTCATAAACTGGTCTATAAGGTAGCCATTAGCACCATGGATTTCAATACCATCAAACCCTGTATGTTTATTGTATTGTACTCCGTATTAGCTAAGTTTAAGGCATGGTTAGAAAACTACAATCTCCCACTAAAAAGTCTTAGAAACTTACCAGCTTCTATGGCATTCCTCGCAGCAAGTCTGAAATCATTCACAACTGAAGGCACCTCTTCTGTTGTTAGCCGTCTTGGGGTTGAGAACTCTGCAGTATCTATACCGTTGGCCCGAATTTGTGGTGTTATTGGTTTATCGGTGCAAGATATTGGAGCTTGGCCATTCGGCTGGAATCCTGTTGCAAAAACAAATATCTAAGTGGATACATTGACAAAAATACATGAAACACAAAAAAATTCACAATCCATTATAAAATGTAAAACTATTAGGAATCCAGACATTAACAAACAAAAACCAATAGATCATTGAAACCAACAACCATAATGAAAGTTAAATCAAAATAAAATGTAAAAAAATCATGGAAACTAACCAAAATGTAGAGTAACATGAAAATTGAAAGTATTTGTGATAAGAGACAGGAAGGAGTGTTAAGGTTGGAGTTAGTTACCCTCATTTGAAACCCGTCCAACATGCCAAAGCTGACAGAAAAATATACCGCCTTTTGCATGCACAGCATCAACAATAGGTTTCCATGCTTGAACCTGCTCTTTTGTCCATATACCAGGTGTATCTGTGTACCTGCACAATTAAAGTATTCTTAAGCTTAGAGAAGAACTTCTGGTTTCTCTTGTTACACTTACTGATATAAGTAATTCAAACGTACCCTTGAGCAGTGTCAGAAACTCCAGTTGCTTCAGATATGAGCAAACCTCCATTTGTAGTCCGCTGAGAATAATATAAAATTGCATGTGGTTGAGGAACATTTCCGTATGACCTCTGTCTGGTTAATGGGGCTAAAACAACCCTGATAAGGAAAATATCAACTGTATCATTACACTTTCTGTAATCTGTAATCTGTAATCTGTAATCTGTAATCTGTAATCTGTAATCTGTAATCTGTAATTAACTAACCCCACTTTGTTCCTGGTTGGAATAAATATACCATCAAAGGACATGTCATCAGATCAAAATGACACTATTAGAAGTAAACTGATGTTGCAAGGGTACAGAAAAAAACAACATTCTCTCTGCGACATTTTATCAAATATCTAAGCTGCATAAACATTTTAATAATTACCAATCAAACATTTCAAAAATAAAAAATCCAGATTAGGAAGAAAGAATTAAGCTCACCTGTGAGAAAGATCGAATTTACCCATTTGGTAAGGGGTCAAAAGAGGGATAATTTCAGAATCTGAAGCCATTTTCTCAAAAACTTATTGCTAAATCTTGATTTGAATTTAATCCAAACTCAGACAAGAAGCTGACATTTATAAGAATCATGGCGCCAAAAAAACTGCCCATTATTTTTGCGTTAGTTGTGATGGTGGGGCCGTGGGGCCACTGCATACATCAAATTGAGCAGTGGAAGAAAATAATGTCTATGGGATCGTCCATTAATTAATGGAGTTAATTATTGGTACTCCGTACTGTATTAACTTAGTTTTGACAGGAGCAGGTACGTAAGCAGCGAGTTTTATATGATTATCGTAATTCGTAAGAGTATAAATAAACTTTTAAGTTAATTAAACAAAGTTATCACATTTTTTTTTTTTTTTTTTGAGGGAAAACGGGCGGTACCGCTAGTTGTTATTATTCATTAAGCAAAAATCCGACGCAATTACATCATCTAAAATACTTGGACAACCCCCTATCCATACTCGAGTATTAAATTCAAGTGGGCTAAGGTGAACCATAGTATGAGCCGCTAAATTGGCCTCTCTAAAAACATGAGAAAACTTAACACAATCGAAACAACTTACTAAAGAGATTATTTCTCGAATAATCATTCCCAGTTGGGATCCATCTTTACTTGCACCTTGGATCAAGCCTACTACCTGCATATTATCACACTCTACCTCGACCTTTGTGGCATTGCTTTGCGCAGCTAGCTTAAGCCCAAGAACTATCGCTTTTGCCTCTACAACAGCCACATCCCACCTTTGCTTTGTTTGTAAACAAGCGGCTCGCACAACTCGACCACCCTCGTCACGGATAATCACCCCAAGCCCCACCCCTATATCTTTGAATAAGGCTCCATCCGCGTTAACCTTCAAAGTACCCCTTTCTGGTGGTTTCCATACAGCTTCTTCACGCCTACTTGTCCCCCTCTGCGTCCCTACCGTTGCTTGTTTACCTTTCCCACCCCCCTCCTCCCCCTCTTTTGCTGCATTATAGTCTACGTATAAGGAGATAGCAGCTGCTACTATCTCTTCTGGGAGACGTGCCTGGCTTCCATTATATACTGCGTTTCTCTCGTTCCAGCAGGACCACGTTATTGTAGCAACCTTATTAGCATCCTCCCTTTGTAATTTTGATAGCCACCACCCTGCCCAATCGCAAACATTTCCCCCCTTCGGGCAGTCCCACATGCAACTCGTCTCCTCCAATTCCCATACCCCTGCAATTTTCTTGCACCCCCACACCGCATGTAAGCTTGATTCCTCCTCGCACCCGCACCTACTGCAATAAGGTGAGATTGCTTCTATCCTTCTATGCAGTCCAACCGCTGTAGGTAATGCTCCACTGCAAAGCCTCCACATGAACACACGGATCTTAGGCGGAACTTGTAAACCCCATATCCAATGCCACAGTTTCGATTCTTCAGACGCCTGTCCCCCATCTCCTTGAACTCCCCTGTAGAAATTAATGAAATTGTACCCTGACTTAACAGTGTACTCACCTGATTTGTCGTGACTCCAAACAAATTCGTCACCCAAGGGAATTGAAGAGAGGGGTATGGACAGCACCTCCTCGGCTTCAAATGGGAGGAAGCATGCTTTTACTATCTCTTCATTCCAGCAACCACTTTCTGCGTTTATCAACTCGGCCACCTTCTCACACTCACACGTCTCTTTTCTCTTGGAGATAACACGGTATGAGGGAGGTCTACAAAGCCATGGGTCCTCCCATATTCGAACCTTTTCTCCATCACCTATTACCCATTTACATCCTTTTTCTAGTACCCATTTGCTAGTCCATATGCTTCTCCATACATAACTCGGTCTGCATCCCACACTTGCATTAAGGAACTTCGAATCCGGGAAGTATTTTGCTCGAAGCAGTCGTGAGGAAAGTAGGTCGGGCATGTTCATGATCCTCCACGCCTGTTTAGCAAGAAGGGCTTCATTAAAGTCCCTGAGCCGCCTGTATCCCATACCTCCACTAAGCTTCTTGGAACATAATCTGTCCCACGAGACCCACGCGATCTTCCTAGTGTCTTCCTTCCCACCCCACCAAAATCGAGCCATCATTTTTTGAATATCTTGGCAAAGGCCTACTGGGAGGCGAAACAAACTCATTATATAGGTAGGGATTGCTTGGACAACCGCCTTGAGGAGGACTTCCCGACCCGCGAACGATAAGAGTTTTTGTTTCCAACCCTTCAACCTTTTCCACACACGTTCTTTCAAAAAATTGAAAGCCCGAGATTTTGCTCTTCCGACACCCGTAGGCATCCCTAAATACTTTCCATGATCATGAACCAACTTGACACCCAGCAATTCCGCCAGCTCTACTCTCTTCTCGTGCCCCATATTTGCACTCATTGACACTTCCGACTTTGCGAAGTTTATCTCTTGCCCCGAGGCCATGCTATATTGGTCGAGAACCCTTCGAATGGCTTGTGCGTCCCTCTCTTCGGCCCTACAGAATAAGATGCTATCGTCCGCAAAAAGAAGATGTGTCACCTCCGGTGCCCCTCTACATACACGTATTCCCCGTAGGTAACCCCTATTCGCCTCCAGTTGAATCAAATGAGAGAATACCTCCGCGCATAAAATGAACAAGTAGGGGGAGATTGGATCCCCTTGACGGAGCCCCCGACCCGGGACAAAGACTGAAGACGGCTCTCCGTTGATCACCACCGCATGAGACACCGTTTTAACGCATTTCATAATCAGCCTAACCCATGCCTCCTCGAACCCCATTCTTATCAATACCCTCTCTAAGAAACCCCATTCGACTCGATCGTAGGCTTTACTCATATCAAGTTTAACCGCCATACACCCTTTCTTGCCCGAACATACACTGTGCATATAATGAAAGGTCTCGTACGCAACCAAATTGTTGTCAGTAATGAGCCTTCCCGGGGTAAACGCACTTTGGTTGAGGGATATAATATGAGGCAAAATCCCTTTCATTCGGTTGGCTATCATTTTGGAAATGATTTTGTACATTACATTACAAAGGCTGATCGGTCCGAATTCCGCCATGGACGATGGATTCTTAACTTTTGGGATAAGTACAATATGTGTTGCATTTATTTTCTCCATATCCCTTTCTCCATTAATCACCTCGAGGATATATGTAGCCACATCCTTCCCTATAATATGCCAGTGTTTTTGGAAAAAATTTGCATTCATGCCGTCCGGGCCCGGAGCCTTACTAGGGTTCATTTGGAATATTGCAGTTCGTACATCCTCATGGGTGAAAGGTTTTCGGAGATCCAGATTCATATTTTCAGGCAGTCGCTTGTCCAAACTATCCAATACTACGTCAATTGAGCTCGATGACGTTGATGTAAAAAGATGAGAGAAATAGTCGATGGCCGTTTCTGTTATTCCTTCATGGTCGCACACCCATTCACCTGACTCTCTTTTAATTCCCCTTATCATATTCCTCCTTTTCCTCCCTGTTGCCTTCATATGGAAGAATTTTGTATTTTGATCCCCATCTTTCATGTTAGAGACTCTAGACCTTTGTCTCCACATAGTTTCTTCTAAGTGTAAGAGCTTATCTATTTCCTCGCACACCTTCCTCCTTTCTAGAGCCATCTCATCACTAGGAGCCGAGTTGTCTAGCTCTGCCATTCTTTTCCTTTGAGCTTTTATCCTCTTCGACACATTGCCAAACTCTGTTGCACTCCACCTTTTAAGAGCCTGCCCACACATATTGATCTTGTAACACCCCGACAATTCCCATTTTCTAGAATAACCTCTTTTTAAATATAACTGTAGGGAATTATCAAAGTATTATCGCCCGTGTAAAAACGTACGGCTTATTCAGAATTTTGCAGCGGAAAACATAAAACTAACTTTTGGGTTCATAATTAATCTATTACATATTGGTCCAAAACAATCAACTGAAATAAGGAAATACGAATAGTACGACAAGTTTCAAATCCAAGTTAACAAATTGAATCACTTAATTAAACAAATAGAACTACAAGCTCTCTAATCCCGATCCCAATGATGCATCATCTTCAAACCTGTAGATGGGCAATGCTTATTGACCCTTAGAGACTGCTCACCAGAAATGGGTCATCACAGGATCAATAAGGCATAGCCATGATCAACACACACAAACAAGCACGTAATCAGCAAAGCTGAGTACTACATACTAAAGCAATAATAATCCTAACATGATACTATTAAACATAATTAAGGGCAAACAAAGCATGATAATCTAACGACCATACTTAACTAGACTAGGCTAGACTGGACTAGACTTTTTATAACAATAACATTATTTTAATTTAAATAGGCAATGGACCGAGTTTTCTAGCTAGGCGAGGTACGGGCGCGACTCCGTAACCTCAGTGACCTGCGATATCGAGGAACGTTTGACTGAAAATAGGACGCGGTGATCAATCCGGTCCGAATGAAAGGCCATGGGCTACCACCATGAACCCCAACTCCTGTTTGTCCGTCACTTTAGACGTGCACAGTCTAAAGCTATTGCTACTCAGTTTCACTTTACATGATTTACAAATTGACACCCTGTTATGACTCAACAACCACATAAGGCATGCAACTCACATTTATTTATAACTGTTTTTATCTTGGAATTGAGTAAGTGATCACAAAGGCATTTAACAAGACTCATTCCAATTAACTCCAATCTTTTCTTTAATACTAATCAACCCCTGAATATGGGTATAAGGTTTCAACTTACTAAATGAGGTCCTCCGCCCTCATAAAGTAGTGAAAAGCTAAAAAGGGAACAACAATTAACTGATCTGAATTATATACTAAACAATCTAGTGTTCCCAATCAAACATGTTTGCATCAATCTTCCATACTAACATGTTATAATCCTCAAAATGCAATAAAGGTTTAATATGTTCATCCAACAGTATCAAACATGCAGTTTCAACCCGACTAAGTTCATCAACAACATTAACATAACCAGGTTCATCAATAATACACATGGTTTCAACAATTAGCACACATTCCAAGCACACAGGTATGTACGTACCTTGTGTAAACAAACTGATAGGCCACTTTAACACTTTCAAAAGTCGCCTAAAGAGAATTCTCCGCCTAAAACAACCAATAAATAATCTCAATCAATTTCTGATCATTGACAACCATAATAAAGCATTCTAATTGCATCCTAAGCATATTTAGAACTTTCCCCAATATCAAAACTTAAACATTTGATTTCCTAGAATCATAATTGTCGAATTAGTGATTGAAATTCGTTGAAAACTTTTGCAAACATCGTACTTTAAATTTTCAGCAATATAGATTCATTTAAAAGCTTCACCATGGTCAATCTACGTTCCTAGTATCTCAAAACAACCAATTCGATAATCCATATTCAACCTATCATGATTAAAACTCATAAAAACCTTGAATTTCGTACTTTAAACAATCCAAATTAATATTTCAAAGTAATTTGATAATCTGAAAATTAATAACCTTATTATATAATTTGCAAAAATCTGAAATTTATAACTTAAATCACAAAACTCCTAACTTTAATTCAAGAAACTTAATTCAAACTAATACATCATGAATAAACCCTAACTCAATATTTAATTAATCAAAACTGAAAATTAATTCGTTTTTTAATCTCAACATCAAATCTGAAAATCATATTTACCACAAAAATTACAAATTTAATTTAAGAACATAATCTAAATTAACAAGCTTTAATTTAAAATAATTAGTTACTTAGGGTTTAAGAAATAACCAAGGATTAAGGAGAGAGAGAAGGGCTGGACGGCGGTGGCTCGCGGCAGGGGTGTTCACCGGCGACGGTGGCTGGGCGCGGCAGAAGTTCACGGCGACGGTGGCTGGGCGCGGTGGTGCTGCGAAATTGACAAGGCTAAGCTACGAAAACAGAGGGAAAAGGAACGAAAAGAAAAGAAAGAAAGAACAAGGGGAGGAGAGATCGAATGAGAGGGAGAAGGCTCACCGGCGTCGAGGGAGGAGCCGCGGCGAGGAGGGTTGCTGGGCTGCTGTGTCGGGAGGATGAAGCTTTGTTTCCCTTTTTTTTTTTTTTTTTTTTTGATGTTTCACGTGAGTGAGGAAGGAGAAAGAGAATAGGGTTTTATTTTTTTTGTTTTACATGAATTAGAAAAGAGAAAGGAGTATGGTCATATGGGTTTTGTTGGTTTGGGCTTTGCCCAATTGGGCTAGGAATAGTAATTGGGATTTGCTTTCTAATTCCAATAGAACGTGATTTCAAAATTCGAATTCGTTTCAACGTAAAATCCAAAAATACATTTGATTTCGTAAATCATTTAAAATATTCAAAATGTAATAACATAATTATATTTCAATTACATATTCATTTCTAAAGTTCGTAAATTTACATTTAAATATATTAAATATACGTTAAAGTATATAATTAAAATATAATAAAATTACGGGGGATTACAGATCTTCCCAAGCACGTCATTCGCATCCCCTACTGTACTTGTCCACGCTCCCTTCACAACCTCTTCACAGTCCGGAGAAGATAACCACATGTCTTCAAAGCGAAAAGGCTTGCATCGGTTACGAGGCGTTCCACTCCTGGGCATTGTGGTTAGCTCTATTGGGATATGGTCTGATTTGTCACTAGGGCGATGGATTACACCAATGTGAGGTAACAGTTGTATCCATTCAAGCGATGCAACTCCCCTATCCAGCCTCTCAAACACTGCGAATTGCTCTGTTTGTTTATTCCACCAAGTAAATGGCTTCCCAAAGTATCCCAAATCAATCAACCCACACTCGTCCATGGCCTCACGAAATTCATCCATCTCCCGTTGGCTCCGAGGTTGCCCGCCCTCTTTTTCAGCTTCAAAGAGAATCTGATTCATATCCCCTACAACTAACCATGGGAGTAGGGATGCGTTCCTGATAGAACGAAGGAGCTCCCATGATAGGTGTTTGTCCGGGGCGCTTGCCCACCCATAGAAACAAGTGAGGCGCCACTCCTCCTCACAAAATAGGCCTTTGATTATGCAATCGATGTGATGTAGCGAAGCCGACAGAACAGTAACTCCAATGTTGTCATTCCACAATAGTGCTAGCCCTCCTGCTCTCCCCTCCGAATCCACAAAATAACTTTCCGAAAAACCCAACCGACTCTTAACAACCTGCATCTCCTCCGCACTTCTCTTGGTTTCCATTAGAAAAACTATATCATGAGCCTCATTATTTAGCAGCTTTTTAAGCCTTCCAACTGCCCGTTGGTTGCCAAGCCCCCGGAAGTTGTAGCTTAACAAACTCATTGTAACCGGCGGGATTGGTCGTCGCCAATCACCGCCGATAAATCAGGTATGGTATCGGTTCTTCTCCCCCCATTCAACAAGGAAAAAGAGGAAGGGTTGTCGTTACCAGAATTGTCAACCATGGGAGTGTCGTATATCGGGCCATGTTTAGCCCCTGCTGTCTGCGTACCCACTACTATTGGGTCCTTTCTCCCACGCTTCAGGAACCTTTCTCTACTATCCATCTCATCCAGTTGTGATCTCTCTCCCGTATATTCTTCCCTTGCTGCTTCAACGATGGAGTTTGCCATAGGGTTGGTATACACTGTCATTGCTCCCTTCTTACTACCGCCAGCCCCCAGATCTTCCATTTCCATTTTATAAGTCAACTTCGCTCTAGCTTTGCTCATCCGCAGACTCCCTTTGAACTCGTTGCACATTGCTATCTCCTCATCTCTCCTCGAATCGACAAATCTCCTTCTCTTCGTCGGGGATCCTCTTAGTCCTTTCCCATACGGGAGTTTTTCCACTGGGGATAAGCCATCATACCCTAAGCATTGCTGGTAATTATGCCCTAGTAGGCCACACGCAAAGCAAAAGTCTATTAGCTTCTCATATTTCAGTTTGATCCACTTGCTTCCCTGCTGAACCCCTATCCTCATTCCCCTCCGCAAAGGCTTGTCCAACCTTAGGTCCACTCTAAACCTCATATACTTGCTCCACCCTATTGGGTCGTTTTCATCATATTCTACGAACGAACCCAGGCTCTTGGCGATTGTGACTGCCATTGCCTTCGTTCTTTTATTTAACGGTACATCCTCAGCCTTCACCCATATCCTTACCGTATCAAAAACCAACTCCGACGGCTGAATGCCTTCCTCCACCTCCTTTAGAATCAACGGGGCTCCGTCGAACGTCCATAGGCCGTCCTCCATTACTTTCTGCTTGTCTGCTAATGAGAAAAACTGAAAAATAAATACTTTACTATCAATTTCGCGGACCACCATCCCTTTGCTCAATCTCCATGCTGCTCGCATAGTATTCTTCATTGCTTCGACGCTGAAGGGATTTGAAGTGAGTAGTTTCCCCACAAGACATAGCATTAATTGTTCAGATATCGTGTCGTCCTCCTCCTCCTCGCACACTATTATCTCCTCTTCTTCCTCCGTTAATTGCATCCCTTGCAATTTTAGGTCTAGGTTGTCCTCCATGCTACCACGTTCAAAAGTTAGGAATCCCACAAGGTTTTGAAAACCTATGGATAAAAGTCTAAACTCGTAGATCAATCAACGAATCGATCTTACCCCTTGACGAAGGGGAAGAATAGAAATCTCCACAAGAAACCCTAGGAACCCTAGCGCCGTCCTTGAGAGAATTATTAAACTAGCTTAATAGGCTAATGGTGAAGTACATTAAAAAAAATCCTAAACAAAGTTATCACATTAGTAAGGCTACAAAATACAGAGTATGAATTTTATAAATTGATACTCCGTATCAAGTTCTTAAGAGTATGTACATTGGGTTCTTGGAGTGGCTTTTTAAGTAGCTTTTCAACAAAAATTATCTCTTTTTCAACATATGGGCTCTTGAATGGTTCTTGAAGGGCTCTTGACTAGTTCTTCATGTAGAGCTATTTCAAGGTAGCTTTTGCCCAAGAGCTGATTTTTGTTAAAAAGTGAGGAGTAACTTGGAAAAGTGGAAAATAACTTTGAAAAGTGGATAGTAACTTTGGTTAAACAAACAATTAATTATTGACCAGCAAATGATAAAAAAAAATATTGGAGAGCTCATTTGAGAAACCAACCAATGTTGGGTGTTTTTAGGAATAAATTCTTGAGTGTGTCTTGTAGAGAGATATGGTTAGAGAGAGAATGGATAACCCTTCAAGAGCTATTTTGAAGAGTCAACCAATGTACATGGTCTTAAAAGTTCTCTTATTTAATACTAGTATTATATGCACGCGATGCGTGCGGGATTATATAAAAACTTAAAATTGTATTACTATCATTAAATATAAATATTAGATAAAAAAAATATTCACAAAGTTCATATTTAAAAAAAAAATTAAGGTTACAATATACAATCAAGTATTATATGCACGCATTGATAATAAATAAATAAAAATTTAAAATTTTGTTACTATAATTAATCACCACAAATAATAAGCAAGAAAAAATTGTTTACAAAGTTCGATCATCTAAAAAGAAAAAGTTCCTATGAAATATTTAAATGAACTCCTCTTAAAACATTGTCGGATAGCCAATTTGATCCCATGACTACAATGTCAAAAACTTGTCGAATAATAGCCCGTCTGATCCATGACTACAATGTCTTCTTCCTCCAATTTTACACTGCTCACCTGTATACATAGAAATTAAGAGATTAAATCAACTAATTAATGAAGTTTGAAAGACAAATAAACAAACCCAACTGTGACCCAATAGGGAAATAGAATTTGGAACACATACTTTCTTCAAGCCATACTTTTGCATGAAAGCATTACTTTGGTACCATCAGTCAACCACCGAGCACCATATCCTTGAGGAATTCGTATTTCAAAAGCAGCACCATGTGGTTGGACAATATGCACATTCAACCATCGACATTGATCTATGGCAACCTGGTTTTAGTTGAATCTGACACAAAGAATCAAAGAAAAAACAAAATCACTTAGACATAGGTCATACAACACCCAAGCTCAAGAGAAGTCAGGTTTTGCAAATTCTGCACAATTTCCTTACAGAACTATCCTCAAAAGTTGGGGAAAATATACAACTACTCGTAATGATATATAACTGTAGCACAAATTTCATCACCAAGAGGAACATCTTACTACACTTATGAGACAAAAAAAAGTGGTGAAAAGATTAAGTAAAATAGTAAAAAAAAAAATCAGCAGCATACATAGATAGTAAATTTTCTTATTTTTTATCATTAGATAAGTTAGGATACAGTCTTTAAAGAAAACTATCCTAATTTTATTGTATCTTTCTGTTAAAAAAAAAAATCACGCTATAGTTACAACACAAATCAAGGTTGTGATTATGCTACAGTTACAAGCCTTGATTATTGCTACAATTACGGGAGATTATACAACAAAATATTATTATACAACAAAAAAATATTAGCCTATATGGTAATTTTCTTTAGTTTAGTACTACAATTTAGATTTCTCGTCATATAATACATGTATTACATTGTTCATTGTGTAAATATTTTTCTTATCTAGAGATTATTGTATCTAATTTTTATTCAAATGAACTTTTTAAACAAATTTTCTAAAATATTATTTATTGTGATTAGTTGTCATAAGGCAATTTTAAGTTTTTATATAATCTCGCATGCATAGCATGCGTATAAGACTTGTATTTATTATGTGAATAATAAAGATTATTATTTATGTAAAAATCTTAACAGAATAAATTATTAACTTTTAAATCCGCACTAATATTACTGTGGATCAGATAACGCAAAAATAATTCCGACGGACCGGCGGCAAATTGATTGGTGTTTAGGCATTGAGTACGGTGATTAAAAATGGTAGGCCGTACCTCATTTGCTGACCTGTTCACTCAGCAAATGCAAATCAGATCCGATTATTACTAAAATAGTAAAAGGTACGAGGTGCTGAGTTTTTAGACAAAATTCACAGGTATAGTGGATTGGATTTTAGCATCTTTGCTTTTCCCTCAATTTGCATCTCTGACGGAAGCAGTGACGTTACACACTGCACAATAAAATCTTTTCTCACATAAAGGCTACTAGTATCGTATGCACGCGAAGCATGCGAAATTTTATCAATATTGGCATTAAAAATCATTCGCAAAGTTCATATTTTGCGATAGTGAGGTGTTATTAGCAACACGATATGAGAAAGAAATGGATCAACAATTGTGGTAAAGTTAATGGCAGAAGAGCATCGCAAACGGGACATAAAACCAACCAATATACATGATAGGAAATAATACATCTTTGAAGCTAATAGTAGATGAAATTTGATCACGTCGTTTGTGAAACCTATGTTAGCCTGTTAAAGCTCAAGAGGATATGCATTGCCTCAAACACCATGCCATTATCAAGTTGGACCTTAGCGGTAATCTCTTGTGCTTAGTTGCAGCATTGTCTGCATTAACATATCCTTCTTGAGTAGACTGGCTGTTTTCAAGAACTTTATCACTTGCTTCCTTTGTTACATCTCCATTTCTGATACACTTGAAAGGAATACGATATCTACAAGGTTTTATTAATTTACTTATTTGAGCAACTTTTATTTTTTAAGCTACTTGCCCAAAATAGCTACAAGGTTTCAACAACTGCTTATGTCATTGTTGTACCAACGGTGGGCTACATACTCACATGTTATTTTATTTTTTATTTTTTTGTGAGCATGTCATTTTTTAACCATTGGAGTAGCTCTATTGGCGCCCAAAGAGAAAATAAGGGTATAATAAAAACTCATGCTAACGTCGACTTAACGTCCCTTAACTCTAAGGGTATTACACGGATTGTGAGGGGTATTTATGTATTTCTGAAACTTGATGGATCTTTGGTGAATTATGCTAAAACTCAACGGTGTTTCATGAAAAATCCGTTAATTATACGGAGTATGTTTTAATTAAATAATTGCCCGTAAAAGTTCATAGGGGCCAAATATATGTGTTTAACACAGGGCTTCCAAATTTCCGGAAACGGCCCTGAATCGGTCCATATCCAAGAATCCTAATATCTCAAAAGGAAATTTTGTGAAACACTACCTTAATGTTTGGACGTTTTGTGAATTAATACCTTATAAAAAAAATTATATTTTCCTACCTTATAAGTGTCATACGTTAACACTACCTTGTAACAACAAACGTTAAATTTCTCTGTTTGTGGGTCCTACCACAAGAGGTTCCCTCCATTTCTTAACTTGAATTTACACCTGAGTTCTCCCTTTACTTTCCTAACAACGACTTTCTCTCTTCTCCTTTCTCTTTCCTATTTCCTCCTTCTCAATATTTGTCCTCTCATTTATTTTTCTTTGTTTTCTCCTTTACTAAAGTGCTCTATCTCGATTGATGGTTTGATCTATGAGAATTTCAGGTGAATGGCATATGATGAAACCAACTTCAAAACTGTGGTGGATATAAGTTTCTTTTCCTATGATGCGATCCTTCCCATGTTGGTGCTAACCACTATATTGGCTCTATTCTGATCTTCACATGTTCTTGGCGTTGTGTTTTCTTTACTTAGCGGGCCAATTGAATGAAGGAGTTAGTTTTAAATAGGCCAACATTGTGTTTGCCATATATCACATTGAAAAGCGTGTACATTTTTTTTTGTCTTATTGTCCATGATAGGTATTCACAAAACGTCCAAGCATTAATGCAGTGTTTCACAAAATTTTCATCTCAAAATAAACCACATGAGTCAGTTCTCAAGTTGGTTTTTAAACATCGGAAGGGCGAGGTAAACTACGAGGGTCATCCACAACCACAACCCTTACTTAAGCCGAAGTTACGTGAAGTACCTAAAGGATGGCTTACGTGGTCCAAGAGACGGGGCTTAATAGAAATGGACGTTCACCCAATTGCCATGAATGACAAATTAAATGAATAAAAGCCCATGACGGATATGCTGTCCCTATTTGCTCTATCACGACTATTTTGATACTAGATTATGTCCCGTGCATGCACGGATATTTTAAAATTATTGTTTGACCTTCTTCTCTTAAACATAATGCATAATTAATAAATCTTGAACATATTCATATTTAATCATCTGATGTGAAAATTTACGTATTACATAATTTATATGCATAATATGCTAATTTGATCAAAATATTGACTAAATGTATTTTCTATTATTAATATACCGATTTGACAGAAATATTTCAATATAATGTTAAGCAAGTTATTATGTGGTATTTATTATTGCCTTATTTAGTAAGTCAATATTTTGTTTCCTTACATAAATCATTTATAAAAACTGTTAAAAACTAAATAAATAAATAAATTAGATATATTTTAGGAAATAGGCTTTTGGCGGGAAAAAATTGCACCAGGAAGTAACATGTGTCATTCCTGATGTCTCTTTTAATATATAGTAATAGATAATCTAGTCAGATTGCGTTGAAGTATCTAATGTTGTTTATGATCTAGCATTCTAGCATTCTAGCTAGTGTGAGGAACAAAAGTTACTCCAAATGGAAAGGTTTTTAGTAAAGCATCTAGTCTAGTCTAGTATTAAAATGGGTCACCTTATCTTTCAAAATAGCCGAAACTTTGAGTTGTAAGAATAAAGAATAGGCATGGGTGAACTAACATAGAGGATCAGCGTCCAGTCTATTTACAAGCTCAAATGAGGTTCAATATCAATATCAACTATCGAGTATGGGTGGTCTTCTTTATCCAACATCCATTTTTATTAACTCGGTGTGGTCCCAGTTTTAGGACAATAATCTCTAAATGGTCATTATATATTTATGTATACGTAGTTAACTTGCTCAACTAGTATTATAGCCACAAAAACCTGGCTCGGGCATTTTAAAGCGGGTCGTTCATAGTTGGAACTGCTAATGTCATACTATGGACAATGTGCATAGAATCTACAATAAGATGACCTACATTTGCTACCCAGTCCCCTGCTCTGTTGGCTTCCCTGAATATATGCTGAATATGAACGCTCTGGAAATGATGGAGGAGAATCTTGATATCATTGACTATATTATGTAGCTTCCAAGGGTTTTTCCGAATTCCTTTAATTTAACTGTATGAAATGATCCTTGATGTACGTTAAGACGAACTGCTTCCTGAATTCCTTTATGTAATGTCATTGCTTCTTCCATAACTGAAGTTAAAAGAGATTGCTGAAACTGAGGTGTTGTTTCTGCCTCTGAAACTATCAGGTTTTACATGAACCGTCGAAATTGAGTTTGAAGGCGCCCGATGGGGGCTGGAAACCACCTCACCATGATGGGTGGGGAGGTGGAAGGAGAGGGGATGGAGTGATTTGTAGGAGAACCTGGGGTACCTGTAATACCTCGTATTTTTCTGAATTTATAAATATATTTTAGGAAAATTTGTAATTATTAATCCAACCTTTGCCCGATTTTCTTTAATTAAGCCTACCTATGCGATATTTCTAAATAATCCAACCTTTATGACCCAACTATTATTATTAAGCCTAACAAGTTACTAACCTGCTATAGGCGGTATTCACCCTTACGTGGCATATAACAATTATAATTTTTTCCCTTATTTTCTTTAATTGCTATTTTAATTTTCGTTCCTCTCTCCTCTGCGATTTTCTGCTTCATCTCTGAACTCCTCTCCATTATTTCTCTTCTACCTCTTCTCCACCATTGTCGATCCCTCATACCTCTCCATTCGAAGTTCATCAAAAATAATTAGCAATTGCTATCGTTGGGATAAAGCAATTGCCTGTTGGATCTGGATCTTCTTCAAATTCAAGGTTTTTTTTTTTCTTTCTAAATTTTCAACAAGACCACAATAACCAACATCCCACATCATTCTTTCTTTTAATCGCGGGAATTCCATCGGTATGATCCGACATTCGGTATGGTCCGACAATCGGTATAATCTGATATTTATTATTCTGGAACTCTCCCTGTTTTTCCTCAAGTTTCTCGAAGTCTAGCTATCCCCAAAACCTTTCAAAATTTTCCTTAGAGAAACAAGTCATATGAACAAAATAATTTGTTCCACGAACATATATAGATTCAATAAGGATAAGAGAAGTCAAAGAAGGGTGAAAACAAAAGTTTAAATTGACAAATAAAAGAAAAACTCAAACCTAACGAACTCCGAAAGTCCTAACTGCAATTGTGAAAAGGGCCACCACCTACCATTACTTTTGGTTTTTGACCATCCCCCTTAATTACTCAATCTTCTAGTGCCCACAAATTAACTTGCCCTACTTGCCAAGAAAGATGTGTCCACTTTTGTCAACAATAAAGTATGAACAAAATTATTCTTTTGTTTTTTCAATTAAAATGATAAGAATTGAACTCAACCACGCCCGAACTCATGTTTTTTTCCTAACAATATATAATTATGTAACTTATCAAGGTCACACTTGATTGAGGAATGCATGTGCTTCCCATTACCCTGATAGTGATTTTTTTTTTAAAGCTTGTTGACGAAATTTGATCTCTAGTCTTGGACTGTAAATGAAAATCCGGCAAATGTTATAGACGAAATTCGATCTCTAATGTTGCGCTGTAAAGAGCAATCTGACAAAATGTTGTAGACGAGATTCGATCTCTAGTCTTGAGCTGCAATAAGCAATCCGACAAATATTGTATGCGGGATTCGATCTCTAGTCTTGGACTACAAAGAGCAATCCAACAAATGTTGTAGATGGGATTTATCACTAATCTTAGGTATCGACTCTCAAAAATTTACCAACTGAACTAGCTGACTTCCATATAATAAAATACGTTAATGTTTTTTTTTCCCCTCAAAATATAATGTTTTAATGCTATATATATGTAGTCTCGTCTGTTTCGAAATATTTATGATGTCGATTACATTTATTTATTTTTTGAAAAATATGTTGAACTCACAATTGGATCGTAGGTTTAGTGAAGATGGCATTAAATTTTAGCTTAATTTATTAATTAATGAGGAGGTTTGACTACAATTAATAATCGGTGTAAATGGTCAATAATTTTTTTGTTTTCTGATCAGTGAATGACGGATTTTAAGGGAGATAAGAGGAGAATTAAAGGGACAACAAATCAAGAGATGAAAAAAAAAAAAATTGTAGAAAAAAAAAAAGTGAACGTATAACAAGAAGTTTATTCTACAAGTAATGCTACAACCCGTCAAAAACAAAAACAAAATTACAAGAAAAGTAACCCGTAATCTAAAAGAATTTGTATCATTAACGGTCAATTCAGATATGTTTTTTGGGTTGGATTGCTGCAAATCGAATAACTATGATAAAGTTACTACTATTAGACCCGTTATTTATTATAGGTTCACGTTATGCCATGTCAATCAATTGCTTGTTGATTCAGTGGTGATTGAGGATGAACTTGGTAGGGAGCACCTCGTGTTCGATCTCCCGCAACAACAATTGAGAGGGGACTGGAACCTATCAACTCAGAACTCGCCCCAAATTCGGATTAGCCTTAAGGGTGAACCGAGTGGTACACCAAAAAACTTTATGCCATGTCAAGTCTTATATGGTAAAAATCAGGTGAAGTGATTTTGGGTATCATACGGATTTCATGAATTAAGACACGTATTCTATGATGTATACTCGACACGTTCTATTTTTCTGGGCTAACTTATCTTGATTCAGAGTACTTCGTATGTTTCTAAAAAGTTAGTTTCTAATTTTACTTACAGGTTAGTAATTTATGTTGGAGCTAAACAACAAATGTTGCATTTTTTTTTTAGGGAAACAAATGTTGCATTGTGGATTACTCCCTCCATTCCTTAATATTCGCACCGTTTTGACTGGACATGCTTGTCAATGCACAACTTTGACCACTAATATCTTTAACTACATATTATAAAAACTTATTAAACTATTAATATTTTGAAAATATATATTAAGATGAAGCCAACAATATATTATAATACTAACATTTGTTTTCATATCTAGAAATAAAATATGATCAAAGTGAATTATGTGAATATTGAAAAAAGTCAAAACGGTGCGAGTATTAAGGGGCAGAAGGAGTAATAGAAATTTACCATGTTTCCGAAAACGGTTAAAACTAGGCGTATTAAAAGGTATTTTAGCTGACTGTGAGAAGAAATGGACAAATAAGTTACTCCGTAAAAAAAAATCATTACACACACCTTACTCTATTTATGTCGATATATTCGAAACAAGAGGGAAGTGCTTGTTTATTTTTTTTGTGCGAATGAGCCACAAGGGGAATATAAATTACAAATGGGAGCGAGAGACCTATTGTACACAGTCTCTCATTCTTAACCATTAGACCAGCACATCATTGATAGAGGGAGGTGCTTGTAGATCAATACCTTTCACTATAGAATCTGTTGTTAATGTTACAGGTCCATCAGTGGCTAACTGCATACCAAAAAATATGTGATGATGCAATTTTCTTAAAAAAGAAAAAACAGAAAAAAGAAATGTCTACATTACAATTTACAACGAAATAAGGGTACCCTACACTTAGAAAGTTAGAATAGAATAGTGTCAAGAAGGGCACATGGAGTGATGGATGGGGCATGCACTAAATGACATTATTTCTCCCAACCCCACTCACACTCACACTCACAGTCTCACACTCACCTATTTTACAAATTTGCCTTAATCTTCTATTCTTTCTCTCCTCAATCCCCGCATCATTACCCGCCTCTTTTCCCTCTTTTTCTTTTTCCCCCTTTTACTTTTTCTTTTTATTTTTATTTTTTGACCTTCAATTTTTGGGTGTAAAAGAGAGGGAACCAAACAAGGGTTTATAATTTATAAATAGCACTTGAAAGTTGAAACCCAACAACATTGGATAAAAACAGAACACCCCCCAAACTTCATTCCTCTGTCTTTTTTTTTAGCAATGGCATCCAATGTAAGATGCATTTTTTACTTGTTGTTAGCCATATCTTTTTGTCTTGAAACCCAAGCTAGAGATAGCAAATTGTTTAGCAAAGTTACCAAAGTAAATGAAGAATCCATTACCATTTCTCCTACACAAGCACCAATGTTAGCTCCTTCGCCGTCGCCCGAACCCGAGGTTGTTGAACATGGGTACGGGCTTTACGGGCAGGAGGAGACTTACCAAAACAAGTTTGAGTATCCTCCTACCACCACTAACCCCACTAAAACAGACAAGTTTGTTCCTGCTGAGGAGTTTAGCAAGAATAACTTTAAGGAGTTTGGGATGGGGTATTCCAATGACAACTTCAATGGGAATGGGAATGGGAATGGGAATGGGAATGGGAATGAGAAGCAAGGGATGAGTGATACTAGATTTTTGGAGAATGGTAAGTATTATTATGATGTTGACCAACAAGTCAAGGAAGAAAATAAAGGGAATGGGTATGGGTATGGGTATGGGTATGGGTATGTTAGTGAGAAGCAAGGAATGAGTGATACTAGATTTTTGGAGAATGGGAAATACTTTCATGATATAAAAAATGAGGGTATAAATGGTCATTTCAACAACTATGAGAATGAGAAATTTGAGGCAGTTGATGATGATAATGAGGAGGAGGAAAAATATGGTCATTACAACACTAACAACTATGAGAATGGGTATGGGTATGTTAGTCATGAAAAGCAAGGAATGAGTGACACTAGATTTTTGGAGAATGGCAAGTACTTTCATGATATTAGTGAACAAGGTCAAAAAGTTCACTTTAACAACAACAACAACAACAACAACAACAACAACTACGAGAACGAGAACGAGAATGGGAAGTACGTCTACCATGCCAAAAACGACCATGGAGTTGGAGATGATGTAGGTTTCCACCGCAATAACAACGTTGAGTTTGCCAACTCTTACTACGGAAACGGAAACGGAAACGGAAACGGAAACAATGAGTACGGAACACAAGGAAGAGGAAGGTATAATAATTACAATTACAATTACAATGGTAATAATGAAAATCATGTGAAAGAAGGTAAGAATGGTGGGAACACAAAGAAGTTCCCTAATGAGTATGACACCATGGAAGAGTATGATAGGGAACAAGGGTATGTTGATGTTCATGAAGATGGATTTATGCCATGATTAAATTTATTGTGTAGATTTATGTCTAAGATAAAATGATTATAGTGTTGGGAAATATTTTGCTATACTTTTTTTGTTTTTAAGTTATCAAATTAAGATTCATGTATGAGTCTTTTAGTTTCTTGTGTAAGCTCAAGTTAGCTGCAGTTTATGTAAATTTCTCATCTGAGAAATACAACTTTGAAAACAAAAATTTCTTGTCAAGTTTTTTTTGACAGGAATTTCCCTTGTTATTACATACTAGTCTTATATGCACGCACGCATCGCGTGCGAATATAAGAAACAAATTTGTGTTATAATACGATGCGTGCGAATATAAGAAACATATAAGTTAGATGGAGCCGAACACATATAAGCAGATTAATTAAAATGGTAAGAATTTATTTAAGGGGCTATATTGATTAAAAAGTTTCTTTGGGCTTTTTCAGGTAGGTTGTTTACTTGTTACTCCCTCCGTATTTATTTAAGGAATATACTTGCATTTTCCGGCTATATTTATTTAAGAGAATTATTACTTGTCATTTTTAGTAACTTATCAACTTTATCATCTAATTAAATAATCTATCTAATATATCATATGTGCCACCACCCTATTAAACAAATAATTTCAAAACTACATCCCACTCCCACCCCTCTAAAATAACATGGTCCTCACTTGTTTTACTTATTAAAATATCTACCCAACCCCACTTGTTTTATTATTTTATTTCATTCGATTTTTCTTCTTAATACCCGTGTCCGGCCAAGTGTATCCCTTAAATAAATACGGAGTGAGTATTGTATTCTCTATTCTATAAGTGAGGATGGTATATTAATAATCCAATAGGGGACACCAAAAGTGGATTTACTAAAATAACCTCACCTCTTCACCTATATAATAGAGATATACGCCCTTCGTTTTTTATTTTCTTTCTGTTTTTGCGATGTAGGTTTGTCAATGCACATCTTTGATTATCAATATTTTTATTTTCCCTTTCACTATTTATCTTCACCATTTACCTTCTTTTATCTCTAACCTTGTATTCATGAACATGAACAATTCATGAACGTCTCGTTTATTAATCAAGTCGAGTTCGTAAACGATCTTTTTTCTTAAACGAGCTTTGAGTTAAGAGTTTAAAATTTCATGAACGTCTCATTTATATCAAGCCGAGTTCGTAAACGGTTTTTCTTCTTACGATCTTTGCACTTAAGAGTTTAAACATTTGAAAATATAATTTTGAATGTGCACTAATTTAAATTCAAAATATTTTTATTCTGATACATTATTCATGAACTAAATGAACGAGCATATGTGCGGTTCAAGCTCATTTAGAAACAAGCTTCAAATGTCGTTCAAACACGACTCGTTTCTTTAATAAACAAACATGCTTGAACCAAAATATAGTTTATTAACAGTCTCGGCTCATTTGTAACCCTACTTGTAGAAGCTCCATAGTTCGATTGTTTGAATTCCAGATTAAATATCACATCAAGTATAGATCGTCAATGAACTTTGATATTCCGCGATTTAACCTTAAGTTCATAAAAATGGATTCGTCCTTCATACAGAGTCTTAATAAGAGTAATGCCACATCTCAACAGACTTGACACACCCACAAGTAAAAGTGAAAAATCACGAGACCATAGACAAAATAAGTAACTGTAATGTTAAAAATGAGAACAGCACAATAAATTTCATAAATAAATAAAAACTAAGCTACCTATAATTTCTGCTACAAAAAACATTGAAATTCATGTAATTTTACAACAATCCATCTCATCAGCAGCCATGGCTAACAGTCCCGGCGATTGACGATTTCAGGCTGGCCAACTACGCACAGTAGCAGCCTTATCAGCAGAATCAAGGGCATCTGTAACAGACTGACACCATTTTCTTCTCAAAGAAAAACATTCCAGCCCCCACAAATAAACTAAACCCCACATCTCTAATTTGAGGCCAAGCTTAATCGTTGATAGAATCATTTAAAGTCTCTTTCCTAGCCTGATAAGAAGGTTAATGCTCCTCTCTGTATTCTGGGTTTTCCTTCAAGATGACAAAGCCTTCGAGTATGGATGACAAAGGAATATACCTGGTAAAAGCCAACATAACATTTTAGATGACAAAGGAATAGACCAACAAAACATTTTAATACACTGAACTGAATCATATGTGAATTTTATGAGGAAATATATCTTACTTTTCTGTGGCAAGTTCTGCCCTGTCACCAGCGGAGAGAAGAACTGGAGTTGAATGAGTTTGAAATCCAGTTATGGTTTTAGGTCGACCCGCCTGGCCAACAACATCAACTGCTTGACCAACCCGAACAGGTACTGAGAGAGGCTTGAGGTTTTCATCAACAGTCAATAACATTCTTGGCTGCAGAATCACAAAACACAAAGACAGCCAGGTCATCAGCGCATGGCTTGAAAGATCAAATACATCCTGAAATATTAAGGATATGAAAAGAAACAATACAAGACAAAAGAAAGTCCAACCTGCATTGCAAGGACAAGAAAGTAGAGCATATAATGATACTTCCCCAAAATGATGGCTTTCATATCAAGACATGCATGAAGCATTATTACAAGACCAGCATGCGCACTCCTATAAGAATAAGTCAGCCATAACATCATCACAATCAGCTATTAGAATGCAGGCAAGAGCTTGCAAATTTTGAAACGCAAAAGTCTGTGTTGCTAGACCTAATTTTCAAAACACAGATACTTACGGTGATAACAAGAAACGGTCAGAATGATAAGGGTTGAGGGTTAAAAGACCCTTTCCCATGTGTACAAGACCTTGAGCAATCCGAACCTGCAAAAAATCACCAGAAGTTAACATCCCAACAGCAAAATAATCCCTACACGGACGGGGTAGACATGATAAGAAACCATACACAAAAGAGAGCACTGGCATCCTTGTAGTAATAGCTGGACAAATTTCTCAGCATGCCAGCAATTCGAGCATTATTGGTACCAGCACCTATCAAGCCCAACGAAATAATGGCAGCCTGCAGAGTGAAAATTAAATTACACATGGTGAAAAGAGAAGGTAACAACCTCGTATCCACTTGAAATGAAACAGGAAACCAAAACTTTGCATTACCATTGCAACTTCTAAGTCAGAATCATGACTCAGTCTACTCAAGGTATCCATAACATTCACCTGCAGCATAGGTCAAGGCTACATCAGCACCATGAGAAATAAATTTTCATATGTAATACATTGTATGCTTGGGAAAAGACGGTGACCATAATGCGTTCTAAAGCAAAATAATCTCCAATCTTGGAATAAACAATTCCAATGGTATCCTTTCGCTTTATAAGTATACACTAAATATATTTTCCGTCAACTCACGCCAGTACAGTTAATATTTCATCACATGAAAAATCTCTTCAGGGCATTTACTTCGTTTCATCCTTCAGAATATTATAGTAGACCCACCTTCTAAAGATACCTCAGAACCCTACAGGCACAAAAAAAAACTCATTTAAAACTAACAGAGCTTACTTTAGGGTTTGATATGCACAAGAGACCGAGTGCGAGAGGAACTGCACGGCGAATATTCTGCTCTCCATACTGCAACAAATGTTCTAGTGAACGAATTGCCATTTCAACACCCAATTCTTCTGCCATGGCTACCATGGCAATCCCCAGAACAGCTGGTCCCTGGTGTGTTTCACCTTTGTCAAGATGTTGGGCACAGTGACCTAAGAGGCTCTGGACCTGCAACAATAAGTAAAACAACCAATTGAGAAAGCTACTTCCTGACACATTGCAAAATTTCATGAAAGCCATGTCCAAAAGAGTACCTTTAGAACATTTCCGGTTCCAGCATACGCACAAGAAAGAAGAGTCATATCACAATGTTTCCTAATCTTTTCATTGAAAGTCTTTGAGACTTCTGCTGTTGCTTCCACGCTTTCCTGTGAGGAAGGAGATACAAAGTCAAGTTAAGAAAAGTTTCAAATTTAGTTCACAATGTCATCAGAGATATTCAAAACAGATATATGCACTAACAGCTGATCTGGTACAAGGTCACATATTTTAGGAATAAAGTCATGGATAGTGTAAGTTTTTTTTAAAAATGTCCCAAATGAATGGCAACAGTAATGTACATCAGCTCCCAATTCCTGAACACTGAGCAATGTTTTCCTAAATCTATCTTTACTACCATTCATAGCCAACTATTGAGAGACCCCTGACCTTTCTGATGCTAACAACCAATTTACATGGAACATTTCAATATAAACGTTTAATAAGCCCACCTTAGTGTGTAACAACCAGCCATAGGAGTGACTGTAAGCTAATCAGCAAATTGATTGGGGGGAGGGGAGAGGATTAACTCATTAAAATGACAGAAATACCTGTTTCCCCAGATACAAAAGACCAAGGCCCAGAGGTAGAAGCCTGGCAAGTGGCTCCCCTAAATCAGCCTCACTGCGATCCATTAATGCAAATATAATTGCCTGTGCGACCTCTTCATTGCAGGAACCAACAAAAACCAAACCCAGAGAAATTGCAGTGAAGGCGATAACATCAAGAGAAGCATTCGTGTCTCCAAGAATCGGAGTCAGCTTGCTGCGTAGCTGCGAATGATAACATAATGAAATCGGTGAATTTTTTTCAACATAGATAAAGATTTGAAACCTACTTTAAAATTTGTGGAAACTGTCACAAAGGTCACCTTAAACACTTAAAACCTCAGCTCGTTTTTAAATTAACAAGAAAACCCTCCTCTCTGACAAAACCTTAAAGATAGTTAGGACATAATAAGCCACTACAACTTAATGTATCTGTCTTGAGAGTATTTATATTGACTGAATCCATCATTTCTATTTCTTAATTCAATTTCATATCATTATCGACAACCGGTGCACACAGACACAGAACATACCTGTTCATTCTGTGTGTTTGCATAAGAAATGCCCAGACCCATAATGGCACCAATTCGGATAGCTGGATCTTCTTTATCAACATAATCGCTCAAAAGTGCCAGAGCCTTCAAGAAAAATGGAAATCACAATACAGTACAACATAATTCAAAAGTTACTCGAGTATTAATAATGACCATCTGCTTAAACTTACTGGATCACAATCATTTTTCACGCCACAGTTTACAATCCCAACACCAAGTAATGCACCAGCAATAACGTGATTGTCAGTACTGTGGAAGTACTTGTCTAGTTGTGCAAGTCCAGAATCAACATCCCACAACAGAATCATACCCTGCCATGATAAATAAATAAATTCAAATCAAACAAAGAAATATAGCGAAGTAAGCAAACAGCTTCATTAAGATAGAGTATATAATAAAGGTGAAATACATACCAAACTTGCAGCAGCACTAGTTTTCCCGTGTTCTTTGTTTTTAAAAAGCCAATTCCCAGAAGAACTTCCACTTGAAGAATCAGCAGGGCCAGTCATCAGTTTATCCTGTAACAATCATCGCATCATGATTGAAGCCCTATTCATAAAGTTGTTGAGACCAAATAATAAAGTACAAGTACAATACCTGTCCAAAACCAGCATTTACAAATGCATTCACAAATGTAGCAGCCAGATTTTGTCTTGCAGAATCAACAGTTGCACCAGCACTAGCACGGCCATCAAGTAAATGAGCCTAACAACCAAAAATATTGGACACAATCAGACCAATTTGATATTCTGTGAAATGTTAAGAGCAACAAAATTATGCATATAGATCACCTAAAACATAAAGCTAATATGACAGCAGACCAAAATAAAGGACAAGTATTTACCCATTATAACAAATGATGTCAAAATCAATTTACATCATCGGGAGCAATACTAATCAATAATGTCAACTTGTTTCTAAAGCAAAAATATTCGACAACATGACATAAGATATTCTATTCCATATAAATGCATATCTACTACATGTGATACATATTATCCCCCTTAAATCCTTAGAATTAAAATACAGAAACCTCATACTTAGATCAAAGGTAAGTATGACAAGATATAAACAGAAAAAGAAAACTATTAATAAATTATATGCATCAAATGGAAGAAAAAGCATAAATAAAAAACTACCTTGTATATATCTTCAGGTGATTTGGCTTCCATGACCTCTATATCACGAGCAAGGGTCAAATAACCTTCACTTAACTTATAATTGTTGATAATATCTTGCATTTGCTCCCTTTCATCATCATCCAAAACCATGTTGTCATCAAGCTCAAATAAGACACCCTGCATAATGAAACATTGCTCAGAATAGAGAAAAGAAACAAGACTAAGTAAGGCTCGTATGTCTCCTTAATGTCATCAACAACTCACTCCACAGAATGCACTTATGCACCAGTGACAAAAAGAACTTCAAATGAGAAACAAATTGTACAAAACATAATACAGTTAAAACAAGACCCACAGTACATAATCAAGAAACAGAATGCCACAGATTAATACAACACAAGTCACCTTTGTAGAATACCCAATAGCAATTAGACCATCTGACGTGTAAAAAACTCGGAACATTCACATCAAACTAGTAGTCCATGAAGGGAACACATAAATTTTATGAGCACCAGATACAAGTAACTGGAAAGACAATAGTCTATTCCTGGACTGCCCATTTAAGTTGTGTTGCCTTGGGAAAACAGAAGCAACTAGGGTTCTTCAAGATAACGAAGTCAACACTTACATGTCGTGCAAGGATGTAACAGAATTGCTTCTTCCGCAGGAGGTCATTACAAGATGTGAAAATATGCTTCACATACTGCAAGACAGAATGAAAATCAGAGTCAATACATAATTGAAGTGAAATTCATATAAGAAACATATCTTACTACAAGCTTTTCTTCTTTGTAATTAGTACAAGTGACGCAAATAAGGAGGATTATAAACGCCCTATACCTATAGACATAAAATGGCCTATACCTATTTGATAGTTTTCCAGCCAGCTGAAACGGAAGTAACAATCACCAACTAACATCCACAAACAAGTAGCATAAGAGCAAGTCCAAACCATTAATTTAAGGTCCGCGTTTTTCCCACTTATATCAATCATGATATTCTCTTTTTCTATCCTTCCCCTTCTATCCCCATTAAATTCACCATTCTTCTATTGATTTTATTTAGTTACTTCTTTACTTTCAATGCATTAAGTCAGTCCTTCAGGTGAACTTTCCTCCATATGGTCGGCTGGTCGCTATGGATAATCGTCTATGCTTTTTTGAAATATGGGCTTCAAAAATAGAAGAACGGTCCTATTTTTTACTCTAACCATTTACCGCCGTCAGAAAAAGATGTTTTGTAATAGTAAATTTAAGTATACATTTTTAGTTTTACAAATACTTTTAATCAAGGGTGATCGTAATATTATGCAGAGTGCAGTTTGTCCCATATCAATTATAATCATCCTTTCCCATAAAGAAAAAGGAATGGAGAACAGTAAGATGAGAGGGAGAAATTTGGAAAGTAGGAATAAGAAGCAAACCTGCAAGTTGTCCAGGACTAATGAAACCTGAAGTGCAGAGGGATACTCTTCACATTTCATATATATAGAATGTGCAATATCCAGGACCAGCATATCATCAGGGCTTGCAAGATATCTGCAAATGTTGTAAATTTTAACAGTAAGGAAAGCAGAAGAGAAACAGTATGCATAAAAACATGTTGAAAACATATACAAATTCCAGACAAAATTATTCGGTATATGGACAGGTAATCAGAATCGAAGGACCAAATTGATACATATACTCCATATAATACTTCTTCAGTTTCGGATTAATCACAACAGTAGCGATGTCGCATAGTTTCACCCCAAAATAAAAAATATATATATATAGGCTGTCGGCCATGAATTGGATTTTATAATATTAAGGTGAGTTAATGGAGCAATTTATATTGAATGAAAGGGAGAACAGGTCCTGAATCGAGATATTATAACATTAAGGTTAGTTAGATGGTGAGAGAAACAATATTACATTAGTGGGCCCTTTCCGAATAAGTGTTGCAGTTAATCAAAAACAGATGAACAAGAAAAGTGTTGTGATTAATGCATTTAACCGCAGTTTAAAAATTCATAAGCATACATAGTGATCATTCATGTAGATTATAATAGGGAATATAATCAGACTAGCATGTAGATAAATATAGACAGTTAAAAAATGGTGTAAAATAAATTACTTTGCTGCAGCAGTCAAATAAAGACACGTCCTTTTGTAATTTTTTTCATCCACGTGCTCTTGCAACAAATCAAGATCTTCCACCTAGAAATAACATTGTGACGCTCTATTAAAGTTCTTCAAGCACAGCTGCAAAACCAAACAAGAGAAACCAGTACCTCCATGAGAAGATCGACGGCTTCAGGCTCTGCATTGTGCTACAAAACAATGAAGATTTATCAGTAAAAAAATTGAAAAGGATTACTGAAGGAAATGACACAACAAAATCAGGAACTTCTAAAACAGGGGGAAAAATACCTTCATGTGAAAAGCAATTATTTGCTGTACAAGGTCCATGAGATCATCAAATGGGGCTTCCTCATTCTGAAATCATTAACACAAAACAGCATGTAAGTTCACCAAGCTCCCAAAAAGTCAACAACTTGGAAAATTATAAGCATCTAAATTTGAGAAATTGGAATCAACACCAATAGAAGCTCCATATTGAATAACAACAAATTAAAAGCACCAAGAGCATTGCACCATAATGAGATCACACCAACTAATAAGTTGTTGGCTCTTTTCAATTCTAAAGCACCAAATGAGATCACACCACAGATATTGATAAAATCGAAGAAATCATTACCTGATGCTGTTTTGAATATTCTTGTGCAATCTCTCCAGCCAAATTTCTGTAAACACCGAGAACACAAAGACGGACTGTTAAAACACAGATCATACAAGTATGAAGCATGCTGTACATGACAAGGGTTTGCTCAATGTAAAGCGATGGTAAAAGCGCAAAGCGTATTAGTGTTGGGATAGAAAGATGAACCAATTGAACTGAATATTGTTAACAAAAAGCGTCAAGTTATACGCTACAGCAGGGTATCTCAAGGCTTTGGAAGTAAATACACACAGATCATGACCCCCTGTGTAATCTGCCGGACAGATGTATGAATATTTAAATAACCAAATAAAATTCAAACTTACCTCACATATTCATGA
Organism: Spinacia oleracea; assembly: GCF_020520425.1. Classification (NCBI taxonomy): domain Eukaryota; kingdom Viridiplantae; phylum Streptophyta; class Magnoliopsida; order Caryophyllales; family Amaranthaceae; genus Spinacia; species Spinacia oleracea. The sequence continues at coordinate 188,434,303 of NC_079490.1, forward strand.
CCCCATGAACCAATATCCCCTTCAGATCCCAGTAACCTATACTTCAAGCTCTCCTGCAAGGATGAAAGAGCCAAAAAGCTCATCAGAACACTTTCAATCCCAGTTTAAATTGCATGGTTATTTGAATTCAAAAAAACACTCTTAGGTTATACAAAGTGCATTTACAAGCACGCTTCAACAAAAGTAAACCTTCAAAAATGAACTATTAGTCCGATAGGGTCATCTGATGCAAGCTATGTTATTAAGAGGCATTTCCTTCTGTACTACCTTGCCACGTGGCATCCTTCCCTAGGACACATCCTAAACTTAGAAACCACAACAGCTTCCGATCTAAGGAGAGAAAAAGGGGGAAATTAATGTTCTAACCTTATGGTTTTAAAAGTTCATGAATCAACCACTATTAGGACGACGAGTGAACTATCCAAGTCTCTAACTAATCAACTGAAGGAAAGAGTTTAACAAACCACTCAATAATTGGAATCTTTGCTCGATCACTTAATATATCCCACAAAAATATATAATAATTCAACACATTACTAAATACAAGTAAACAACAACATAAAATACAACAATGTTAAACACCAAAAATTGGTGGTCAAGAGAGAGAATGGAATAAAAACTATAAAATAGGTAGAGAGATGAGAGAGAAAGGAAGAGAGAGAGTGAAACCATGCAACATTTGGTGTTCATGAACACCATATGAAAACCAATTTGATGCAAGGAGTAATTGACATTTGGCAAATGGGTACCAAATAATTTTGTTTTTTTTTGTTTTTTTATAATTGCAAAAGTGATCGTGGAAAAGTGATGCATATTTGTAAAATTTTGGTGTTTGCTAAACATGCTCAAATGTTGTTACTTGTTGGTGTTGGGGAGAAAAAAGATAAAATATTAGATTTTATTAGGTGGAAATCCAAACTCTTGGTGTTTGCTAAACATGCTCTTACAAATAGCAACAAAATGAACGAACAAATTAATAAACTTTTGAACTAGAAAACAATGGATACACAACATCGACCAAATAGAAGGCAAATTGACAAACAAATTTCAAGTGGCATCATATATATTTCCTATACAACTGAAAGTTAAATTCAAAAGTCATTAATCAACACCCCATAAGCATTAAGCTGATCTAGGGCCCCTACCCCACTATCAATCAGCAAGAAAGATGGCAAAAAAAGTTCCACAAGTAAGAAACCACTCACCCTTTCACCCTCTGCCGACATGGTCAATGCCAAAACGGACAATATATCTGCTAGAAATTCCTGTTTTAATCAAAATACAGCAAAGTCAGTCGACCTTCAACTAAAGCTTACTGGAAATAATAAAGATCAACGAAGATGCAATAGGAAAGTACCTTCAGATCAGAGTCGCTCATTGTTTCATAAAATGCTTTCAGTGTCCCATAATGTGGGCGGAGAAATTTTAAAGGCTTTGGAACGGAAGTCATAGAGCTTGTCGCTGATCTAATTTCCTGCCTACACAAATGAACGAGATTAAATGAGATAATTGAATGAACAAGGTGCACCTCCCTTTAGATAGATCACAAACCCTTTTTAACATATACAAAATTGCAAAATTGAAAGTTGTTCATACTAAGATCAAAATCTTGAATGAAGCATAACTCTAAGTCACAGCATAAAATCCATTAAACTATCGAGGTTAATTGCAGAACACACATAAAATATAACACACTAACACTAGAATGATTCCCCCAATCATCACTGGCTAGAACATATTCGCAGATGGACTCTCTTATCTGGATAAGATATTTCCTGTCCCCAATTACTTTCAACAGCTTCAATATTAAAGACAAGAAGATGACCCCAAAAGCTACCGGTGAAGGAAATTCTTTCTGGGAAGTTAACAAATAATTACAACTTTACTTTTTATCTTTGGGTTGTTACTATCCCTCTTCTCATCACATGGTGTCCTTGACATATGTGCCTCTCCCGTTGTTGCAAATAAAAGAGAACAAAGGACATAGATCACAGTAGTTCTCAGGTAACACAGCATCTAACAGAATACGGGGTACACAAGTTCATGAATTAAATTTCACTAAACCCTTGGTCAAAGTAACTTGATACCTCTAGCTCTAAAGACCTTGATCACAGACAAGTATACATTATGTAGTTTTCATGTTAGAGTTTTTCCTATTAACTTTAACATAAATTCTACAGTTATTTCTTTTCCTTGTTTTCTAATATGAGAGTTCAAGTGGGACAAGGGGAGGAAACACATACTTCGTCAGTTCAAAAAATATTCCACCATGGAGTTTAGGAAATTTCAGTAAGGGTATACTGGATATTTACATTGTGAAAGGAGGTATTGAGTTTCCCTATAGGGAACCGTTGCCAAAAAAAATCCCTTACTATTGAGATTCTTTTAAGAGGGTGATTCAGTGCTGAAGCTCAGTCATAAATTCAAGGGAAACTCAACCACTACCCTAATATATGGCGTTTCGTTCAAGGGAATAAACCAGCTTGATTATGTTCTCAAAGAAACCCGTTTCTACCCTTTCACAGGTTTCTACAGTTACCAACCATTTGAAATCAAGTAACCAAGAAGCACAACACTCACTAAAACGAAATTCGTTACGCATTCAAATCAAAGTTCTTCACTTCCATGGAATTCCACAATTACAAAAGAAAAGAACTCGAAAGTTTGTTGAGAAGTTACCTCATACTCTCAAGAGCAACTCTTTGTAGCCCAGCATCGGGATCCTGAACTCGCTCCACATACAATTCCAATTGCTGCTTCAAAGCCAAGTCCTCCTCCGACTACATTCAAAAACGGCATCAACAATTACATCAAATTAAATAAAATTTTCACTGAAACACCAAATTAGAAAAGCAATCAACAATCGGAGAGAGAAAATTACGAGATCTTCATCCTTCTTGTCGTCCTTCTTCTTAGGGTCCTTGGACGGCACTTTTGTGGTAGCTTCCTTGCGATTTTCGGTAGGGTTTCCGGCACCAGTGTTGCTCGGCTCCGGGTCCATGGCGATTGCGAGTGAAACCCTAGGAGAGAGAAATTTCAAGGTTTGTGTAAAGTTTGTGGTAAACGCTAATTTGTTAAATTAGTGATAATCAAAGTATATAAATACAAGCAACGTACTAGTAGTAGAAAGAGGAAACTTGAGAAACTGAGTTCGATTAGATTCGCTTCGGAATTCTGGGAGGAGAAACCAAAAGAGGAAGAAGAGAGTGAAACGATGTGTGGGAGAGGCGGAATTAATTGTACGGAGTAGGATTTTAGGAGATGTTGGGTTTCTTTTTGCACAAGCTGCTCTATAAGAGATTACGAGTATGCCCGGTTCACCGGTTCAACTTTATGGCCTAATTCGGATTCGCGGCGAGTTTAAGTCGATAGGTTTCATTTTCATCCCAATTGTTATTGGGGGATCGAACACGGGGTCTTCCCTACCCAGTTCAGCCTCAATCACCACTAAACCTACCAACAATTGGTTGGCATTATATTGTTGCTAAAAGCAGACTGGTTTATTTAATTATTATTTTTTTCTAAGGGGAGCGCAGACTGATTTATTTGATGTAAACTTTTTTACTTTCATTTTTTCCATTCTAAATAAATCTTAATCTTCACTTTTATTATCTTCTCTCAAACTTTTTTTATATCATTTTGTTTAAATAAATTAAATTTGTTTTAGTGTCACGTACACACATATATATGGTCTTCATCCGATGAGAAGATCATTAAAATAGGAAGAATGAGAAGGGATCCTAAGTCTTAACCGCACAAAATAATTAATCTAATGATAGACACGTATTTCGGATAAATCACCCCCAAAAAAAAAACAGGATACTCGTGTAAACCAAATGAGAGTAACCAAAATAATACTCCCTTCGTTCCACAATGATGTTTCAATTGAGGCTTTTGACACTATTCACGATAGAAGAGAATCTTCTATATTATTTACAATATATAAGAAAAAACATATTCATGTGGGATCTTATTTGATTCGTCTCCATAAACACTTTAAGAATATCAAAAAATTATAATTTTTAATATTGTGTAACTATAGATAAATACGATACAAAACGTGCGTTGGCAAACGTGAAAAAAGAAATTTGAACATCATTGTACAACGGAGGGAGTACCAAATTACCATCTTTTACTTCTTTCTCTCTCCTCAAACTCCTTCATCTCCCACTCTTTTCTATCCCCTATTTCCTTTTTTCAACCCATTCTTCAATTTCTAATTGATCTCATATACTAGAATTTAGAGAATTGCACAAATATTCATTATAAGGGACCTTAATTCTAGATTCATTTACAAGAATGGTGGCCACGGAGTGGCGGTGGTGGAAGAAGGCGGAGATGTGAAGGAACACATTGATAGTGCATGTGAAGATGGTGAAGGTAGATTAATGAAAGAAAAGAGGTGAAGATTGTGAAGAAGTTGACAATTTGTATCTCCGGTTCGAGTTGAATGAGTTTTTGGAAAGAGCCTGTGATTTTTGTGGTTTAAGTAGTTTTTCTCTCTTTACTTCATCTCTCATGTTTTACTTAAATGGTGTAGATCCATTTTGTATAATTGTGTCGATCTACTATTCAATCTAAAGCAAATAAGCAAAATAAAGCATACTCTGATTCACACCTCCAATCCAAATAGCCAAAATCCCAACCTATTTCTCTCTCCTCAATTTGTCAAAAAAGACCTTTTATAATAAAAAATTGTGACAAAGGACCTTTTAAAAAACAAAGTTGTGAGATAGGGCCTAATTCAATTTTGTTGTTGTAAATAGGGACCAAAGCCCATTTGCCGGTGATCAACGCCAATTTTTCGGCGTTGACTAACACGTGGGCGGCACGTGACCCATAATAACCAATTTTTATTTTATTTTAAATATTTCCTTACAATATCTCCCTCCCTTAATTAAACTTACAGGAAACATTTAAAATAAAAAATCCTCATTTCTCTATCCTTTTTGCTCTGTCTTCCTCGACATTTCCTCTTCTTCATGTTCTTCATCAATTCATTTCCTATAGTTTTAAAAAATAAATTTTTTAACTTCATCCTTGTTTTTCGTTGCATTTCGTACCAGGGAAGAGTAAAAGCCATAATTTATTTTGTCCAATTCCTCCAATTTTTAAACATTCAAAATTAGGGTTAATAATTTATCTATTTTGTTGAATCAAAGTACCTGTAGGTTAGAAAATTTGGCATCCAAATCAGAACCATCAGACATCAAATGAATTTGTGCCCACGCTTCGCATTCCTTTCCCTCCTTAATCACCTTCCACGACAATGAAACTGAAGGAAGCTCAATCATTGGACTGCAAGAATAGCAACAACAACAATTGGAACAACTAGAAAAAACTTGAAATAAGCATGGCCTTCAGCAGAATCATCCACTAAAAAGGGTTTAACAACTTTCTCCAACTCGGCATAGAACTGACTCGGGTCGAGTGACTCAAACGAGTCGGCAAATTGAAATACGGTTCGCACTCCGGCGGAGGAGAGAGAATCCACATAGCGTCCAGATTCAATAAGGGAGACAATATTGTCAATAAGGAGGTGAAAGGGTATAAAAGACGGTGAATCGTGCAGATGAAGGCATTGGCGGGTATTAGACAGTGGTTGTAGAAGGGTGCAACGCAAGAGACAGAGCTCATACTCGAGGAGGTGTTGCACTCCAATTTCCTCCATTGAAGAGAGAGAAAATTTGCTGCCAAAAAGGCCGGAGGGAAAGATTTTTTTTTAAAAAAAATTACTTGTTTTTATGGGTCACGTGCACTACACGTGATGGTCAACGCCGGAGACATGAGTTTGACTGCCGGAAAATGGGTCTTGGTCCCTATTCACAACAAAAAATCTTATTTGGGTCCTATCTTACAACTTTTTTTTAAAAGGTCATTTGTCACAATTTTTTGATTATAAAAGGTCATTTCTGACAAAATTTGCTTTATATTATTAATGATGTTTTTTTTTAACTATTTTGATTTTTTTTTTTTCCCATTTTGAAGGGATAAGTTTATCGGGAAAATGGAAGAACTTTATAATTGGAGGTACCCGTCTGAGCCGCTAATTTTTCATCTAACTTACATATTATAATGTTTTGTTTATTTACTTAGTAACTCTAATCAGACAGACGGATTTTCAGAGGCTGTATAATAGAGTTTTAAAATTCAAAACTCTCTTACCAAAAAAAAAAAAAGTCGAGTCTAGGGGTTGGTGTGAATACACGAGAATGGGGGTGATGAAGGGGTGATGAATTTTATTTTGTACCTCTCGAGACGGGGGTTGGGAGGGGTGGGTATCTTTCTTATCATGGATGGACGGGATGAAGATGATCGAGAAATTGTAGGTGGGTGCTGGTGTGCAGGTCTTGCCCCGCCTCAAAGTTATCTCTAGCTCAATAAAGTACATGGTCTAGATAGCTGTTAAGTGATCGAGTAACTAGGTTGACGAGTGATTGTGCGAGTATTAAGTGAGTATTAATAACGAAGTGAAAGGCGGGTGAGATAACTTTATGCTTGAGACAAGTGGTTAATGAGAATGAAAATAATTTTATCTATGTAGAATGAACAATAACAAATTTATCCATTATTAATTATTTTTTATTTGAAGAATATCTATAAACTCTATATTAATCATAATTGTCTACTAGATTTCATAATAATTTATATTTAGATTATAAATCGTGCATCGCATGGGTACTACTCCGTATACTAGTTACTCCGTACAACACTAAAGTTAACGCTTGTCCAAGGTCAATTACAAAATCACCCTTATTTCCCCTCTTATATACAACGCTGCAACCCGATTAACTTACCTCGTTAATCTGGCCGATTGTTTAGGAATTACTCGGGTTTTAGAAAAGCAGAGTTCCCCATTTAAGGGTTCAATTAAGGGTTTATCGGCCTTCCCTTTCAAAAAAAAGAGGTTTATCGGCCTCTCTCTTTCGCAAACTCACCTGCAGGCAGAAATGAAGGTTAAAGTGATATCGCGTTCCACAGATGAATTCACTCGGGAACGAAGTCAAGATTTACAGGTAAAATTTCCCCATGTTTGAGTTTGCAACTTAACTCAAATTCATAATTTATACAATTAATCTTATGCTAATTTTGTATGTTTTTTTTTTTTTGGAAAACTGAATCCAGAGAGTATTTCGTAACTATGATCCCAGTCTTAGACCTCAGGAGAAGGCAGTGGAGTATGTTCGAGCTCTTAATGCTGCTAAATTAGAGAAGGTACATCAGTATTTTCTCCATTTATAGTGATATTTTTTTTAATAATTAATTTGTGAAAAATGAGTTATTTGTAACTGTAATTTGTATGTTTTAATTTAATTGTTATTGCAATTGAGCTTAATAATTGTTGTGTAAATGTAACAGATTTTCGCAAGGCCGTTTGTCGGGGCAATGGATGGGCATATTGATGCGGTTTCGTGTATGGCCAAGAATCCAATTTATTTGAAAGGAATATTTTCAGGTTCCATGGATGGAGGTACCTCTTTGCCTCTGTTTCTTAAGCCTCAATTCGATTTCATACTAATGACAATAGCCTTGTTTTATCGCACGGTTGGTATTATCGATTGCGTTTTCTTGCTGAATTTGTAATTTTGTTTTTCTTCTCTTTTGGGCAGATATTCGCCTTTGGGATATAGCCTCCAGGTAATTATGGACTTTGAATCAGCTAGCTGAGATAAATTTATTGGTTATATTACTGAAAATTCATCTTTGATTAGCTTGTGCAATACTCTCGAGATTACATTTGTCCATTGATAGTCACAGTCCTTACAGATATTTCTCGTTTCATAGTCCAGCCTCATTAGTATGTGAGTGCACGCTTGCGTTTGTGTGTTTATATTGTTTTAAGATGGTAATTGAGGTTCACCAGATGAAGTTTCTCTTACTATTATGCATGACTTAGGCCTGTTCTGATGAAATAGGTCTTTGCTATTATGATTATTACCCTTAAAGCTGAATTGTTGATAAAAAGATAACGTAGCTAAGTCCCATAGCAATCATTGTAACAACACCGTGAAATACTAATGATTCAATGTCATTTCTCTTGCTTGTCTTTAATGAAATTAAAGTGGAAACTTGAGATTTAACTGTAACATGTCATCTGGAAGGTTGCTATCTTATTACGAAATGACAATGATGGCTTTAGTAATTATGTTTTGTTTATAAAGATTATGATCCGTATTTTGGCAAAAGCTTCTTAGAAACCCAATAATCTTGATAGAAAGATTCAATCTTTACATATATTATAGTTAGAAAGTTCTTAAGAGTTATTTATAAACACGGGGTTCTAAACATGTTCATGTGATTGATAATGGTGGAAATGTGAAGGATATATCTCTAAGTTGTAAGGGTTTCTTGAATTTTTGGTTGAAGAGGCACCAAAGATCTTGATCTTGTCTCAAAAGCTCTCGGTTTCTGTTACCTCACTTTGATTTCAAGGAGCATGATAGGTTACCTTTCAATAAGCTCAGCAAAGTACTTAAAAGGGTCATAATTAGCTTAAGATAACACTTCAAAACTCCTAAACAGAATCAGAAACTAGTTCTAACAAAGTCTCTTAATTTAAGTAGGAAATTAATCAAAACCAAGGGAATATACCTAAAAAAACGCGTGGGACTGTAATGAGCCCACTAAGAATAATTAATATCTAATCCAATCCACTTAGCAAAGTTGGAGCTAACCCAAACACAGAATTACAAACCTAAACCAGTTAAGTCCCTTATACTACGTTAAACTTGCTTATTAAATAAGTATATTGAACCACAATGTTTTTGTTACATGTAAAATCTCATCCTTAAGTGACAAGTAAAATCATAAAACTTCCCTAAGAAAACAGTAAAGATAGTAAAGGAAGACCTTGATGAGTATCAATCTCCTCCTATTGAAAACCTAAATGTCCTCAAGTTTTGTTCAAAACTTAAGGAACGATATTCCAAGTTTTTATTGTTACATATATGCCATTCTGAAGCAAACTTAAAATGCATCATAGTTTTCTAGATGCACAACTTTGAGTGGCCCTTCTTCTCGCCCCAGAGTTATTGAAAACTAAATTTTTGAACATTGAGGATAAAAACACGAAATCACTGATTTCTATTGGTGTTTTTTTCCAACTAATCATCAATGTAGCATGGCATTCCTTATTTCTTTACTTGACGTCATCCTTAAAATCCTGACATTAAGGTGAACAGTCAAAGGTAGTAAAGAATCTAAGAATAGTAAGTGACGAGCCCATTGAATAGGGTAGATATGGTACTTCACTTGGTGTAGGCGTGTAGCACACCCCTATTCTATTTTCAGGGATGCCGCAAGAGTATGTTGCAGGCTGTCATTGGAATCATGTCACAGCACATTTTGTTATTGAAGCTCCCACGTGGAAACACAAATCAATCTTTCTCTGACACCGTAATCTCCCCATTAACAATTTAGCATTGAACCAATTCAAAAGGCATAGAACACTCTCTTGCAGGAAATTGTACCTCCCTTGCCACTTTCCTAGAAACAATACAGGTTCAAGAATCAAGACCCACTATCCCGTATCTACAATTGAAGTGCAATTCCTACCCTTTACCAAGCTCGTAGTTTGGAAAATTTTTCCCCATTTCACATTTCTTCATTAGGATCAGTCCAAATAGTATCAATATGCAAGATGTTTCTCAAAGTCAAAGTTGCTTCTTTTCTTCTTTTGGTTGAACCAAACTCCCCAGAAACTAAGGTTGCTCATGACCTCAAGAATCTGAGTTTCTCGTTGTTGCTTGCTAAGATCCTTGCTTATGGTAATCAATCTTGGCTGCGACATGGCTGCATGGTAAGGTTTTTGAGTTCACTGCAATCGAGATATTGAGTTCACCGCAATTGGATACTAGACCACTGCAACTGCAAACCATCTGCATTGCCCGTGAAACTTATTCACAACCACATCCGAGATTTAAAACAGTGTTTCTCCTCTTCCGCTTGTTATTGCATGAGTAGTATTTGAATAAAGGCAATAAGTCAATAACACACATAATTTTTTTTATATGTAAAAAGTTTCAGTATCTCATTCCTAAAAACAAGGAAAACAACCATGCAAGTATCATAAGGAAGCATCAAGGATAGTAAGTGGAAAGTGTTGATCCGCCTCAGCTATAAAGTGTAGCGGACTAGCGGATAACATAAATTTCTCTTAAAATGTGAAAAATACGTATAGTCAGCTTCACTTGACTTTGGTGGTCAATACGTGACTGTGTTGATCATGTCAAAATATTGTATTCTGTTGTAATGTGTGAATATAATGGAGTGTTACAGCTTTTGCAGAACTTTAGAAGGTACTTATATAAGATCATACTTTTACAATTTAAGTTTTTTTTATTAATGATATGTTGCTAAACAGTACTGGTCAAAATTGGCAAAGGAGGACCAGATATGGCTTATTATATCGCGACAGAGGGTTTAGGAAAGAAAGTTATCCTGGTTTGTTTATTGGGCTGATGGCATCTAGACATCTATTGGATATTGACCCAAGTAATTTCGGTTCTTCCCTATTGAATGGTTTGTGGTTTTGTGGTGTTATCTGCTCCGTAACGTGGCTATTGTCTTCTATATCAGCTCTATTTTGCATCTGTGGCTGTCATGATAGTTCTTACTATTGAGCACAATGATGCAAAAGAGAGGAGGATTTAAGTTCTGAAGGATCGACTACTACTGCTTAAAGATTGTAATTTTTAGTTGTCTTCGCTTATTGAAAGAGTTATATCCTAAACATATTTAGCTTCCACTGTTTTGTGCTTTGGCATTTGAGATGATAGGACTGTCGCCTGTTCTGTTCTTGAATGATACATGTTTGTTGCTTGTATGCTCTCTTTACACAGCTTAATGCTTAATATTTTAAAAAATGTAGGCGAACTGTTTGTCGTTTTCTTGGTCACCAAGGTGCGGTGAAGGGTTTGACAGCATCAACAGATGGACGCGTTCTTGTATCATGTGGACTTGATTGCACGTAAGTCTGACATTTATTATCAGATTTCATATTTTTTACATGACGATATAGTCAGATCAGTATTATGGGCATCTAATGTCTCAGAGACTTTATATTGTTATTTCAGTGTCAGGCTGTGGAATGTTCCAGATCCTTCTGTCATGGGTTGTGATGAATCTTCTGGTGGCTCTTCAACGGTTTGTTTTTTTATTTTTTTATTTTAATACCTTTATTAGGTAATGGCCCAACTAAGTTTCATCAAACTTTTTGCAGGCTTCTGCTGTTTACACGGGGCAAAATGCATACAGGTAAATTTTCCTGATCAAATCAAGAAAGTTGATTTCACTGGCTTAAGATATTTTACTCAGTTTTTACACTTTCATGTCACACATTAGTTTTTACACTTCTATTTTGCTAAATACCCCAATATTATTTTTACATCTCTCTTCCGACGACGGAAAAGTGTTTGTCCCATTCTGTACATATCTTCTATGACGTCTACTTTTTCAATGAAATATACACCATAATCTCCTTTCACATCTACTTTTCAATAAAAAGAATACTCCAGTATTTCCTTCCACTTTTACTTTTTCAATATTGAATACTCTGCAATCTCCTTTCTCTTCTACTTTTTCAATATGAAAGACTCTACTGTCTCCTTCCATGTCTACTTTTTCAATATAAAATACTCCTATATCTCCCTTCACAGATAAATTTCGAATAAAACAGCAATTGATAACCAATTATGAACATATCACCTAAAACTACGCGTGCAAGCATATAGGATGGAGCAAGTATCTCTAGCCTCTTTTATGACTTGATGATTTTTGTTTGATATCCTATAGAGCTGTTGATCACCAATGGGGTGGGGACCTTTTTGCTACAGCTGGAGCACGGTTGGATGTATGGGATCATAACAGGTTTTACTTCATACCCTTTTCTCATTTCCCTTCCCTTCCCTACCATATTAATGTATTAAGCGGCTCTGTATCTTGTGGCATAAGGTCACAGCCAATAAACAGCTTTGAATGGGGAGTCGACACTGTCGTATCTGTTCGTTTTAACCCTGGAGAACCAAGTGTGCTGGCTACATCAGGCAGGTTAGGAAGATAACATATTTTGATAATTTTCTCTCAGTTGTGCATAAAGTGATTTGCATAATACATTTATCATGCATGCTTATGATATGTATGCTGTGCCTGTGCAAGTGTATGAGGATTATACACTCAATATTTACTCTTTACTTTACTTTTGATACAATTCAAAATATCTGAAAAGACTCCAGTAACCAATAAGCACATAGAAAATATTCTATTGCCTTTTCCTTGAAGTCCAAAAGCATAAGTTGTATTGTTAACTTCCATCTGGACTGGCATTGACATATTATTTTCATATAGTTCTAATATATTTCCTGTTCTCTTTCTCTTCATTAAAAGTGATTGGTAGACAAAAATTGACCTTGGAGGTCAATGAAGCTGTAATATTCTACATGTGTTTTGAACTCTTTTTCTCATCTTGGTAAACTTCTATGGTGCAGTTTCTTCTGGTTTAGAACTGTCATGTCTGTCAACCTATGTTTGATTAAAGTATTAAGCCTTTCAATGTTTGTGGAACTTTTCATTCTACTCTCCCTTAATTGAGAGTCTTTTCTGGTGGGAAATGGTAGGTACCTTGTTTTGCTTGTCAATATTTTGAGTATAGAATGTGGACTAGCATCCCTGGACTAGCATTTGTTTCAGGAATTATGTTTCGGTTTGCAGAAATGTAAATTTAAATATAGGAGTGATAATTTTGATGACTGATCCAAATGAGAAACATACTTGTATATGGTTATAGTATCTTTCTCAAACTACCGGTTCTTAGTTCTTACTTGTATGCTTTACGCTGTTCTAGCTTGTAGTTGTTACATGGGTAAAACTACAAGCCTGTAACGTATTACGTGCATTTTGTATGCAATACGTTATAGGCTTGTAGCTTTACCCAATGTGACTTTTGTATGCTTGTTCTTGTTTGCAGAGCTCTTTCTTTGTAGTACTGTCACTTGATGCAGAATTTGGAATTGTAAAAGTACTGGCTAAAGCTTAGGAATTATAGACTGATTATTAACTAACATTATTTGCTCTTGCTCTGTCAATTAATATTTTTGATGTTTTTTCTCCAGTGATCGCAGCATTGCAATCTACGATCTTCGTTTGTCTACCCCAGCAACGAAGATTATCATGCAGGTACTGATGGTGTATGAATTATAGCTCAATGAATATATTTATGTAGCTAGTAAGCAATCTTGAAAGGAGCTGACTAAGTGATTTATATGTTTATATCCTGTGAACGTTAAATACGACGTTGATTACTAATATTACTACTGCTATGTGGATATTGGATCACGCAATAACTATTGCGTGGGGAGTGCTATCATGTATTATTCAGACTTACCTCTAATCTGTGTAACAATTGAGATATGTGTTGAAGGACCCACATGACGTAATTTGATTACACATGGTGGTCTTGGTGGATCTTCTGATGACTTCTTTGTTAAGGTTTTTTGGCTGCCAGATTTTTTATAGTGTTGACATCCTAATTAATCCCGCTGTCCCTAAATACTTGCCGGGGCGCCCAACTTTCACTTTATTACGAATTAGGCAAAATTTTTGTAAGTGATGTGGTATCTTTGTCTTTTTGCACTTTAAGAGTGTATGCAAGTGGGATAAATGGTGGGGACCTATTAAAAAAATAGGAACGGAGCAATCTTTGTGGGGCAAACTAAAATGGCAAATGTGGTAATCTTTAAGGATGGAGGGAGTAGTAACTAGTACTACCACTGTTTCGAAATAATGGGGACACTTACGCATTTCACAAAAACCAAGATAAATGATTGGAATGTAAGAAATAAGTATGGGAAAAGTGGAATGTTGTAAGAAAAGAATAATAAAAATTAGGTTGAGTGGGGTGGTGTAAGAAAAGAAGAATAAAAAAATAGGTTGGGTGGAAGGTTATGAGTAAAAAGAGAATATAAAAGTAGATTGAGTGGAAAGTTGTAAGTAAAGTGGAAAAAAGAGTAGTGTGAATTCATTAAATATGACGAGTAATATGCCAAAACTAGAATAAAGCACATTGTCCCTATTATTTTGAAACACCCATTTAAGGAAACCGTCCCCATTATTTCGAAACGGAGGGAGTATGTTAATGCAAAATTGCCAAGGTATTTAGATTGATCCCAGAATGTGGAGTCTTAATTGTCCAAAATTTTGAAGCCCAAACCAGGTGACTCC